>NW_008589304.1:10101-12369 GCF_000691845.1 Merops nubicus
TTCCTGCTGTTAGATGATTATGTGGTGGCATATTTTGTATTTATAAAATGTGTAAGTTTAAGACAAGATGTCTTTTATTCTCTTACACACTTGAGAGCTTCAAATGCTATTGTGCTTCTTTTCATATGATAGTCTCTTCCTCACACCTCCTTGGTAATGCTGTCCTGCAAGTCTCTGCATGGAAATAAGGTTTTCCTATATGTGAATAAGAGCAAGTTTCATCCATGAGTAGTTCCTGCAAAGCCACTTGTGTCAGCTGGTCCTACAAAGGCAAACCAGACACCACCACCACGCTTCAGTACTTCCAAGTAGCACGTTTCTGTCCTTGTCAACTAATTGTCAGTCAGTTCTAACTAACACCACCCTCAGGGGGGGCCTATGTCCTCAAAAGGTGACAGCCACATCTAAATGTTGGTTTTAAGTGAAGGCAGGACACCTTGCATATTCTTAGTTAGTGAAGATTTCTGAGCTCTTCATTGAAATGCAGCCCTCTCAGGACCCAGGAGCTGCTGTGAGTCATTGGTACTGATACAAAATACAGCATTTTGGGAGAGGATCTGAAGAATAAAATACCCAAGGGGGGCTCAGCCATCACATCTGCAGCTGCTGCTTTTCCTTAGGGGCTCCCATTTAATTGCATCCCTTACCCAGAACTGATGCTGCAAAGACAGGATGCCTGTTTAAACACAAAGGAAAAAAATCCCACCTTCTTAAAAGGCAGAAAATGTTCCCCAAAAGAGATGCTACTCACTGCTGTGACATCTCTGAAGAACTGGGTGGGGTCTCCAAGGCCAGCCACAGACAACAGAGGAGCACTGGCAGCTAATGCCCCATCCACAATGTTTGGGTACTTCATCCTCATGTAGGCACTCAGCATTCCCCCATAGCTGCCACAGGAGGGACAAAAGAGTTATGAGCTTTAACAGACACCTTCTGACCCAGGACCCAAAACTGCAAGAGGAGTGCAGGGATCTACGTTAGGTCATGCAGAGAGAACACCAGAAAGGCAAAAGTCCAGCTGGGGCTCAACCTGGCCACTGTTGTAAAAGATAATAAAAAAAGGATTTTACAAATACATGAACACAAAGAGAGGCAGGGAGAACCTCCACCTCTTACTGGATGCAGGGGAGAAACACTGTCACCAAGGGCAAGGAAAAGGCTGAGGTACCTGATGCCACCTTTGCCTCAGTCTTCAGTAGTCAGAGCAGTTCTCCTCAGGGTATTCTCCCCCCTGGAGGAGCCAGTCAAGGACCTGCTGTGCCTGAAGACTCCCAGGTCTCTGGGGCTGGATGGGATCCACCCGAGGGTGCTGAGGGAGCTGTGGAGGAGCTTGCCAAGCCTCTCTCCAGCCTCTCTCCATCACTTATCATCAGTCCTGGTCAACAGGGAGGTCCTGGTCAACTGGAGACTTGCCAATGTGACATCCATCCACAAGAAGGATCTGGGGGACTCCTGGCCTGGCAGCCTGACCTTGGTCCCAGGGAAGACCATGGAACAGTTACCTCAGGGGCAATCACGTGGCAAGGGCAGGACACCCTGGGACCGGGTTCATGAAGGGCAAGTCCTGTTTAACCAGCCTGATCTCCCTCCACGAGCAGGTGACCTGTCTGGTGGATGAGGGCAAGGTGAGGGTGTTGTCTGCCTGGACTCCAGTGAGGCCTCTGGCACCACCTCCCACAGCACCCTGCTGGAGAAGCTGCTGGCTCATGGCCCAGACAGGTGGGCTCTTGGCTGGGCTAAAAACTGGCTGGCTGGGTGAGCCCAGAGGGTTGTGGGGAATGCAGATAAATCCTGTTGGTGACCAGTCAGGAGTGGTGTCCCCAGGGCTCGTGTCTGGGGCCAGTCCTGTTCAATATCTCTACCAATGACCTGGATGAGGGGATCAAGTTCACTCACAGACAAGCCCAAAGTGAGTGGGAGTGGGAGTGCTGGTCTGCTCGAGGGTCAGGAGGCTCTGCAGAGCAACTGGACAGCCTGAGTCAAAGGGCCAAGGTCATCTGCACGAGGTTCTGAGTGGGAGTGGGAGTGCTGGTCTGCTCGAGGGTCAGGAGGCTCTGCAGAGCAACTGGACAGCCTGAGTCAAAGGGCCAAGGTCATCTGCACGAGGTTCTACAAGGCCAAGAGTCAGGTCCTGCACTTTGGGCACAACAGCCCCAGGCAGTGCTCCAGGATGGGGCAGGAGTGGCTGGAACCTGCCAGGCAGAAAGGGCCCTGGGGGTGCTGGTGGAGAGCTGGCTAAATATGAGCCAGCAGTGTGCCCAGGTGGCC
>NW_008589304.1:12879-18657 GCF_000691845.1 Merops nubicus
GGACATGGTTTAGTGGTCATGGGGGGGTTGGGCTGATGGTTGGCCTTGATGATCTTAGAGCCCTTTTCCAACCTTAATGATTCCATGATTCAGGCCAGCATCCACAGGCTCACCTAACCCAAGGCAACAAGAAGCTTGTGGGTATCTAGCAGATGCCATCCTCATGGCAAAAGGTCCAGTTATGGTCCATGGGCAGCACACAGCGTGTCCATACTGCCCACTCCCCAAATGCTGACACCAGCTCCAGTGGGAACACAAGCCCAGGTTGTTTCTGCAGCCAAATGTAAATCCTGCCTCAGTATTTAACCCTGCACCATCCTGAGTATGTCCTGAGAGCTGCAGTGCAGGACCAGGGGGGGCTCAGCTGGAGCTGGCACTGCTCAGGGAGGGCAGGACACACTCTGCACACAGACTAGCTGGGCCCTCAGCAGAGGGTGGCCCTGAACACGACAGAACGTGCAGCATTCCCTCTCCAGTGCTGGGAAGGGGAGAGTATTCCTCCTGGGCACCCCAAATAACAGCTACAGATGATCAGCACAGATACAGGGAGGGGGAAACATTAACAAGTTCAAACTCAAAGCCAGCTTGGCAGCTTCAGTGCCAGGGCCACAAGCTGCAGACATACCAGGTGCTGCCAAGGTGACAAGTTACTCATAGGCCAACGTTTGCAGAGTCACCCCAAGGTTGCTCCTGGGCTTGGCAAATGACAACCCCAAAATGCAAAGTAACACCTGGTCTGCCCCTGAGCTTAGAGGGACTCCAGTCTCCCTCCCCAACCCCCCAGTGCTGGCAGCAGACACCGTCCCACATCACCCACACAGAAAGCAGTGTGGGTTTCTCACCCCAGCCTGGAAACAGGGCTGAGCTGCAGCCCACCACAAGTCATTTTGGGTTAGACTTTGGCAAAGTTGTAAGCAACAGACTGATTGTGTTTTTTTTTTCCTTCCCTTCCCATGGGAAATACTGTGCTGCTTCCACACTGCTGTATTTCAGAATCCTCCACGTGGTTTTGGTCCAGGGCTGCTGCAGACTGAACTCACCTACACACAGAGCTGGAGTCTAGCAGGCAGCCCAGCCAGCAGGTTGTGCTGAATCCCTTCCCAGTCTCCTCACTCCAGGACAGGTCCTGGCCCTCTTTACACCAGCTACTGGCCGTGCAAACACCCCTGAGATCAACAGCCCAATCTCCACCCCAGTGAGCTGGAAGCTCAAGGACTATCAGGTGAAATGCTCACTGCCAGGGGACTGGGAGGCCTGTGCTTGGTGGAAGCCTTTGGAAGGGCAGCATCCCTCTGCTGTAGGGGTGGGGAGCCAGGGGCCAGGCCTGGGTGGCCGTGGGACAAGGACATGCCATGGACACAGCTCTGGGCTTGGCAGAGCCAGCACTCTGGGCAGGGACCTCTGCTGGGAAACCAGGAGCAACCAAGCAGCAGGCTGCAGAGCAGGATTAGCAAGGGGCCTACAGTGAAAATGGCTGGATGCTGAAGACATTGTGTTTAATAAAAAGCAGGATGGCCCCTGGGAAGAATATTTTACCAGTTATTAGTTTTCTGTATTTCTGATGTAAAATGGTCTTACCCAGCAGAAGGAATTTCCCATTTTCTGCAGTTCTGCCTGGCTCATACATTGAAGATGCCTAGAAACAGCCAGTCAGTGGTGGCTCTCCAAAGCAATCACAAATTGAGACTAATTAGTGATGGGAGAGCTGACTGGGGCCTGGTGGTGAGCTCTGGGGAGCTCAGGCACAGACATCTCTCTGTCAGATGGCTTAAGGCTCTGCCTTTAGAACTTGTTTGAGAGCCAAACAGATCTATGAGAATAGCACGACTGTGGCTGGGAAAGGCTGCAGAGAAGGGAAGGAGCTTGTGAAAGCTTTACCTGCCTCCAAAGGCAATGACAGGGCAGGCTGCAGCACCACACTGCTGCCTCAGCTCAGTGATCAGCACGGCGTAGTCGGCCAGGGCCTGCTCCACGGTGAGCAGGGATGTCTTCTGCAGCTGCAGGGACTCGAGTCCAAAGGGGAGAGACTTCCCATAGTACCTCTGAAAGGAAAGAGACATCTGTGGGAGTGCTGGTGTCACTGTGGAACTGGTCCTCACTACACAACTGGGATCAGGGCACAAGAAGCAGGAACGTGCTGTCCTCTCCCTTGTTCATAACTGAGGAAGGGGCTTGTCTCCTGCATCTGATACACAGAGACCTTCAGGATGTACCTTGCAGAGGATGGAGAGTCCATGACAAGCTACTTCACTGAGTGCCAAGTGGGCCCTCAGCACGTGTCTGTCCTGAAATCCCCAACCAGAAAAGGGACCAGGGCAATCTCTCCATGCATAAGTTGTGGGCTGGTTAATAGAGTGGTGTGAGAAAGGCTGGCCTGGGGCTTTGCAGGCTCCAGAGATTAAATACTACCCAAGCAAAGTAACTCTCTGCTCCAGTGTGGAGTTCATGGCCTGAAGAAACTACTGACAAAAGCCCTGTTCTACAACAGACACCCCATGGCCTAGGTTTGACTGGAGCAGTCTGTGTGCTGCTGGGCAGAGTCAAAACTCAGAAGCCGTGGCTAAGTGAAGGAAAACTGCCACTGTGAGGAGAAACCTCACAACAGGTAGAGCTCAGCTTCATGGCAAGAGATATTATTTCTCCAGACCAGCAGCAAACTGAATTCAGTAATACTGAAAGAATAGGACTCTATAATATGCATAATAACTAAAATACTCACGTGCTCAGCAAAAACCACCAGTGCTTGCTGCTCCTCTGCCAGCTCAAACATGAAGTCAGAGTTCTGAGCGAAAGTCCAGATGTCACCTTCATTGCCAGTATAGAAAAAGATGGGTCCAGATCCTTTATTCCAGAACTTTTCTGAGAAAATTGACAGAATCAAATTTAAAACAAACAAACAAACAAACAAAAAAACCCCAACCCAACCCAAAACTATATGAGTGTGAAAGGACCACTTTCAGTGAGTTTGGCAGGAGCTTAACAAGGAGGAACTCTGGGAACATGCTGATCCCTGAGACCCAAGCTGGGGCATAAAGGTCTTGGAAAAGCCAGGCTACAGAAATCTCACATTTGAGCAGGGATAAGAGCTTGCATGAGAAGAGCACGTGTTCTGGAGCTTCTACTTCTGCCTGAAAATCCTTGAAAACTCAGTCCTCCAAGGCACTTGGAAACAGGTGCCCCTTGAAAGATTTCCCACTTACATACCCTTTGCAGCCCAACTCATCCCAAGACACTTGCACAGATCACATCTCCCATAAAATGGACCTTAGGGAGTTGCCTGCATCTTTCTGCTGCTCCTGCTGTGATGTAGGACAGAGCCAAGCTGTGGATCACATCTCAGAATGGTTAGAGTTGGAAGGGACCTTCAAAGCTCACCCAGTTCAACCCCTCTTCCATAAGCATCTTTAACCAGACCAGGTTGCTCAAAGCCCTCTCCAGCCTGACTAACAATGCTTGTAGGGATGGGACATCCACATCTTCTGTGGGCAACCTGGTCCAGTATCTCACCATCCTCATAATAAATGTCTTCCTTATGTCCAACCCAAACCCACCCTCTTTCAGTTTAAAACCACTGCCCCTCGTCCAGCCACTACAGGCTCTTGTGAAAGTCCCTCTGTCTTTCTTACAGGCCCCCTTTAAGTACTGGAAGGCCACCAGAAGGGCTGCCTGAGGTCATCTCTTCAGGCTGAACCACCTCAACTCAGCCTGGCCTCCCAGCAGAGGGGTTCCCCCCTCGGGGCATTGCTGGGGCTCCTCTGGCCCCGCTCCAGCAGCTCCCTGGCTCTGCTGTGCTGAGGACTCCAGAGCTGCCCCAGCACTGCAGGGGGGTCTCCCAGAGCTGGCAGAGGGGCAGGATCCCCTCCCTGCCCTGCTGCCCACCCTGCTGGGGGGGCAGCCCAGGCTGCTGGGGGGGCCTGATACACTGCTGATAATACACTGATACAGGTTATGTGTGTAACACACAAATCTCCCTCTCTCTCATATGATATCTCATACCTCTATGATGATACATGAAGATCTGCTTCATCCTGTGACCTTTTTACAGCTGCAGGCAAACTGAGACCAGCAGGACAAGCTGACCCTGACGTCAGCACTTCCTTATCTAACAAACAGTTGCTTTAATGCTTGCCGACTTTAACAAACATTTGATTTTAGCTTAGTCTTAAATTGCACAGGAATTGAGAGGGATAATAAACAGCCTTCTTCAACAACAGCTCTCGGACTGCCAGTTAAGTGTTGATTTCAACACGCTGCCAAGCCACCCAAAGGGACCCAAAGGGACCCAAAGGGACCTGTGCTACGGACGCTGCTGCAGCCTGTCACATGAGGCCATTCCCAGCAACAAAACAGCCTGAATTTAATCCTTGGCATTCTCAACACGGGTTTGCCACAGCACGCTTTGGCTTGGAAAGACGTTTGAAATCTTTCTGTAGTGAAACTGCTGGTGCTGGTTAGCAGCCAGGCTGGTTCTCCTGCTGTGCTGCCTTTGCTCTGGGTATCGGGTAGGGAACCGTAACGCTGTCTGCACTCCAGCTTTTCCTCTGCCATGCTCTGAGGCTCCTGGAGTAAACAACCACTCCCAGGAGCTGAGCCAAACCAGATGGGTTACCTAAAAAGATATCTATTTCGAGAATGAATTCCTGGGGAACTGTCAGCTAAGCTCCAGACAGTCAGATGCCTGGTTGTGAAATGACAGTCACCTCCAGGCTCCCGCTGACGAGCTGAAGTCTGGTATTGCACAAGAAGCAGCACAGGGGAAAGGAACCAGTCACAGGAATTTTGAGTAAGCAACTATTTGTAAATCAGAACTGCAATGCTAATGGTTTGTTTCTCACAAATATTATCCAGCTCTGCCCAGGACTCAGATAAAACCAAACACTACAAGAGGAAAACCAATAACATCACACAGTGCTTTAAACCAGGGGACCCCAGAGCTGTGTTCAAAAAGGGCCACTTCATCAGTGGAGTTCCAGCCTTTGGTGTGTTATCAACATTCACTGCTGTCCCCCTGTCTTTGGGGTGAACAGACCCACGGAGGTGAGCTGCTGGCTCAGCAGCACTCTGTGAGGGGGCTGCTGGTGGGCACCAGGCTGGGCAGTGCCCTGGGCTCTGCTGCCCACAGCTCCACCTTTGCTCTCTCCCTGCAGAGCTCTATTCCCCCAAGCAGGCAGGACTGAAAAGCACGTGACACTGGTTGTTCAAATTCCTGATTTTTAGTCACACACTGCTTTTCTAAAGCCTCCTCTTTCTTACCATCTCCAAATGAGAGAACTCATTATTTGGCTAGAAGGAAAATGCTCTTTGCTGGAACCTCTCACTGTTCAGTGCTGCTTAAGCCATCTACAGACTTACAGGGCACTGACCCAAGAGGAGCTCTCTTCTCTCATCAGAACGATGGGCACAGAGCACAGTGTTTAGGTCACTGTTTGCTGTTCCTGCTCCATTCAGAGTGCTGAGCTGCACTCGCAGAGATGCTGTGGCCACAGGAACACCCACGAGCAGAGCCAGCCCCAGCCCCAGCCCCAGCCCGGGCCAGCCACTGCTCGCCAAGGCCAGTGCCCACCTCTGCACTCGACAGCCCATGGCCAGCACAAGCTGAAGGGATGGAGTGGAGGACCCGAGCACGCCCAGGTGAGGGACTAGCTCAGAGGGCGCTGGCCCTCAGCTCACACCGGCTCCTGGCTGCTCGGCACGGCTCCGGGACCCCAGACCGACAGGCCCCGGGGCGGGTGCGGCTGAAACTCAGCCAGAAACCGAGCTCCGAGTACCAGCAAGGCG
>NW_008589305.1:0-13044 GCF_000691845.1 Merops nubicus
TTAATTCATCCTGTTTGTTGCCCAAGTGTTGCTTGTTTTGTCATGTTGCTGACTAACCCTGCTTAGAGACACTACAAAGTACTGACAACTATTCTAACAAGTCTTGTTTAACATCTTCATCAACGATCTGGATGAAGGGATCCCGTGCATCCTCAGTAAGGCTGCAGATGACACCAAACTGAGTGGGAGTGTTGATCTGCTCGAGGGTCAGGAGGGTCTGCAGAGGGATCTGGACAGGTTGGGCTAAGGTCAACTGTGTGAGGTTTAACAAGGCCAGGTGCCAGGTCCTGCACTTGGGTCAGAACAACCCCAGGCAACGCTCCAGGCTTGGGGAGGAGTGGTTGGAAATCTGCCTGGCAGAAAAGGACCTGGGGGTGCAGGTGCACAGCTGGCTGAACATGAGTCAGCAGTGTGCCCAGGTGGCCAAGAAGGCCAAGAGCATCTTGGCCTGTATCAAAAAGAGTGTGGCCAGCAGGAGTAGGGAGGTGATTGTGCCCCTGTGCTTGACACTGGTGAGGCCAAAGCTTGAGCACTGCATTCAGTTTTGGGCACCACAGTATAAGAAAGACATTGAAGTGATGGCGCGGGTCCAGAGAAGGGCAACAAAGCTGGTGAAGGGTCTGGGGTATATGTCTTGTGAGGAGCTGCTGAGGGAACTGGGATTGTTTAGCCTGGAGAAGAAGAGGCTGAGGGAAGACCTTATTGCACTCTACCTGAAAAGAGGCTGTAGTGAGGTGGGAGTTGGTCTCTTCTCTCAGGTGACTAGCAATAAGATGAGAGGAAATGGGATTAAGTTACACCAGGGGAGATTTCAATTGTATATTGGGAAGAATTTCTTTACTGAAAGAGTGGTGAGGCACTGGAACAGGCTGCTTAGGGAGGTGGTGGAGTCACCATCCCTGGAGGTGTTCAAAAAACAGGTGGACATGATATTTCGGGACATGGGTTAGTGGTGGGGATAGTGTTGGGTGAAAGCTGGACTTAATAATCTTGGAGGTCATTTCCAACTTTAATGATTCTAACTATGATGAAAAATTGGTCTGCTTAAACCTCATAATTTTGATATAACTGACAGTGGGTAAATATCCAGAATCAACACCTTTTCAAAAATTTATAGTGAAAAGGAAAAAAAGAAGGTGAGTCAATTCAGGAATAATATTCTTTTAAAAAATCCACTATTTCCATGCCTGTGTCATATATATTACTCCCACCACAAGCAGTTGTTCTATGTGGACAAAGACTGATAAGATTTTCAAAGTCATTTTGAAAAGAGTTGCTTAGTCAAACTTTGCCCAAGGCCTCCCTGCTCTGATAAATTCACACAACTAGGAACTAGAGCCCTCAGCTTTGATGTGACTGCTTACGGGATTAAACTGCATTTCATGCGAGGACTGAATTCTCTGTCTCTTCGCTGTCCTTTTCTTCTGAGCAGTGTATCTGAAAGAACTGAAATCACAACTCAGAGCTACAAAACCCACAATCAGTGGCAGCCCATTTATGTAGCTAAAATAGAGGGTAAGAGCTTGCCTACAGACTTGAGTACTGCAGTATGGAGCTCTTTTCCTTCTGAACTGTCTTTGGGAGGACTTAACTTCAGCTAGCACGGAAGCTTTGAATCCTCAGTATTTGTTTTATAGAAAAACACACCCACATCTCTATGTGCCTACACATGGATCTTGTGACAAATTGGAAGCTCTAATTCAGTCCTGTCTTGGAGAGAAAAGTATTTTGCCCTGAGCAATTCTAGAAGAGCAAAACTAAAGGTAGATGCCTAAATGTCTAATAATACATTTGATAACTTCAACACAAAACCCAGATATCATTTGGGAGCATAATACATTCAACAGCTACTACATAGCCCTTGAAAGTGAAAATCAGAATACTTTGATTGCAGGTTAAAACCAGAGAAAACAGCTCAAAGGAAGACAAATCTTCCATGAAAATTTGCTATTTCCACTTTAGCTGCATTCATCAGACCCCATCAAATGCCAAACCTGTTTTCTACCATTTTAAAAGAAAGAAAGCATTATGATATTTTTAATATTTTTTTTTTTAAATCTAGAAATGCAGTTAGATTCTTTTGCTACTTCTCAAATTGACCCTGTGATACGGTTGTAGGCACAAAGAGTACAAAGGACAAGAATTGCATATGTGTGCTCTATCAAATGCTTTCAAGACATTATGTCCTACTCTTTCTTTAAGATGCTCCTCATTCTACAACATGACTGCTGTGAAACTGTTTGTGAAATTTTAATTTTAAAATGCTATAAACTCTCAAAATTTGCTTGATCTCATACTTTGATAAAAACAGTTTTCATGGAAAGCCTTGAAGAAAAAAAGCAATCCATCAATAAACAAAATAATTCATCCACCAGCCCATCAGCTAAGTCAACACAGTCATGGTGACTGCCAGCTCATGTTGATGCAGAGAAAAGCAACTCTTCTCCAGATGTTCTCTTTCTGATGTTAGAGAGTAGCAATGTTTTCCTGAGTCCAGAAACATATTACCCTGCTGACATTTCTTTCATCATCTCAACTGTTTTTTAATTTCTTGAAGTTCTCTCATAAATGTGGCCCATTTCTTCCTCCCATTAACTTGGCTGCCCATGTTTTATCTGGAATGGGCAGGAAAGAACTTAGGAAACTGCAACTCAGAAACCTTACAGAACACTATAATAAATTAGGAATATTTTGTATTAATTTAAATTGATATTTAACAATACAATCTAAGTTTCCACAAATTGACTTTCTTTTAGATTTTATGAAAAAAAAAAAAAGTTACTATGACTTGAATTTTTTCATCTTTTCAACTAGAGAGCTTAAAGAGTTTTAGTTTCTCTAACATCTAGGAGCACAGAATGACTTTCCCTTTATATTTCCTTGTTTTACATGGAATATTTTTCCATCTGAAACATCTGAAGAACACTATTTAATCTAAATATTGCTTACTCTCTAGCAAAGGTTACTCTTCTCAGTTTTACTGGAAGATTTCTTAGCCCTGTATCACTTTGAGAGCAGACAGGTGATGAAGAAATCATGTTAGCAATTTTAATTAGCACTGGGCATGCAATTAAATATTGATTTAAACTTGCAAGAAATTAGACCTTTTTGGTGCCAAGCTGTTTGATTAGAATATAGTTAATAATTCAGAGAACAAGGCTGGAAAGAAAAAAAGACCAAACCCAAACAACTTCATATTATATTTCTTTTCACTAGAAAGTTATATACTGCAACATTCACTTCTCTCCTGCACTCAAATTGAAACTGAAGTGCTGTGCAGACCTCTGGGGTGATATGGAAATATGCAAGAGCTTCCAGCTCAGGAGTGGTTAAGACTTTTTGGTTTAGCTCAACATTAAATAGTAGTCACCTGCCATTGCACTTTATATGAATTGTAATTTGGGTGCTTTGTTCTTGCCTTTTTTATTTATTATTGTCAGCTGAGATTAATTTTCAAGAAATGCAATAGTTTTTCCAATATGAAAACTACACTGTACATCATAGACACATCATTTTCTTTATCTCAGGAAGCAGCCAGGAGCCAAGGATGACTCCAGCACAGAGAGTGCCCTCAACAACAGGGCACAAATCTGCAGGTTCTAAACACAGTGGCCAGAGTCTGGTGGAGGTAACAAGTTCCACTGACTAGCCCACATAAGGCAAATGTTCCAAACAAAAAGTCCAGTCAGAAGCAAAAGGAGTTGAGGCCTAAGACAAGTGCCAGCAGGGTTGTGACACAGGATCCAAGTCTGCCTGGGAGACATGGCCAAAGCTCCAGGTACAAACTGCAAGTTACATCTGAGGAGTCAGCCCAGGAGCTGAGCTAAGTTGTGATGCATACAAGAGGTCCATGAAGAAGACAGCACCAGAGACAGGACTGAAAACAAGGACAGCTATGATGTAGCTCAAATGAGGACTAAAGGCTAAAGCTTGAGCTGAAATGGAGCTCCAGAGGAACCCCAAAAGTGAGGTTGTTTAGGGCCACTATTCATGCACTCCTGACACACTAAATCCACGTTTAGAAAGGTAGAGCTGTGATAAAATTGAGCCATGTTCTCTGTAACATAGGTGTGGTTGCTCTAAGTGTTTGTCATCTTTGAAGACGAGTTTGGAAATCACGTTTTGTGAGGCAGCTTGAAATATGCATTTGATTAGAGATATTTATATGAATTTATGTGGATTAATAAACTTTCATTCCAAAAGCACTTAGAAGAATACATGTTTATTCATTGTATCTGGCACTCTAACTTATACAACTTTCCCATTTTTAGAGCATGTTTCTTTAATGTCTTCTATGATTGCAATTAGATCTGTACCTAGAGGAAATGTATGCACTTAGAAATTGATTGAACCCACTATTAATAGTGCTTTTTGGATTCTGTACTAGATAGCAAAGTGTCAGATGCAACACAAAATGTTATTATAATTGATCATTAATGCAAAGAGTAAAAAAAAAAAAATCAAATAAGATTAACAGACCATGGATGCACAATCTCACTTGTACTAATACAAGAAATAACCATGCAAAACAAGGAATCTGATTCACAATTTTTCTCTATATATTGTCTGTCTATAAATATATATAAATTGTGTGTGTATAGATAAATATATATATATATATAAGTGATACTCTTAGAAAATATATTTTCTATAAATGGTGCACAGTTGAAAGTGTTGCTAGGCTTTTTCAACAAGACACAAAAGAAAAAGTATGTTGAACATTATAAGTGTTCATTATAATGTGCTGATCTAATGCTCTAATGTTTAGACCTTTATCTGAAGGGTTTCCATGTCTTCATGTCTGGTATGAAACCTGCTTTTACTCTGCTGATGTTGTTTTATACCCCTAATAGAGTTACTGGAAATGACTCCATGACTGGTATGGAACAACCCTCTGTATTGCTCAATTACTCCTTGACTGTTGAACTGCTTAACTTGAGCACTCTACATTTATTGTTTCCACAGAGCTCTGGACTGAAGATCCATTCCACTCACACAATCTGTAACATTATTCTTACCTTATCCAGGTACTTCTGAGGAATCATTCAGTCTCTCTTGACAACGGTCCTCAAGTTTTTTGACTATTCAAAAGGAAACAGTCCTGAGTAACAATCACGGCAGACCCTGAAATAACAAACGTTCCATAGGTCAAGCCTCCTTCCCAATAGCCTGCTCCTACAAACAGCAGGGTATGTGTGTTCAGTGCCTTCAGCTGGCTCTGACTTAGAGTGCAACTCTGTTTTTCAAATGTAATAGTTCCATGGGAATTGTCAACAAATGTAACTCAGTGTTCACGAATTTTGCTAGGTATTTTAAGGCATACACTAAATGTAAGTTGTCTATTATGATAATTATGTAAAGTGGTGATATATTTAAACTTGAAGAAGATCCTATATATATAACAATTATATATGTACTTGAGAGTGAGAGAGTTACACTTGTTAAACTCAGTTTAGCACTGTTAAGCTAAGTGGGAACACAGGAGATACTTTCTCACTTGCTACTGACTCAGTGTTCAATTTGAAATTATTATTGGCCAAAATAATCCAAGTAGTAACAATGGAACCAGAAATTCCTACATGACTGAAGCAGTCAAACTCCTCCTTATCAGCCAAGGTAATTAAGATTAAATCAGAGGTTAAATCAATTAAGATAAAATCAGAGGAGAAAACCTGTGATTCAGCTTCTACTTTAACTTGATGCAAAGTGAGCTTTTCTCTTCCACTGATGTTTGTAAGCACATGCAGAGTAACAACTCAGTACAGAAAGCTGAGAATCTATGACACTTAATGTACAGCCAGAAACAGGCTCAATCTGACCAGAAGGAAAAAATTTGGAGTATGAAGGGATTAAAATAATAAAAAAATTGATTCAGATAATTAAGTTCTTACTGAATCTATTTCTAATCTGTCATTTATCTTCTTTTAAAAAAAAAACTCTGTTACTGTATTGGGGGGTTGGTAATTGCAAGGATGCTTACAGTGGTTTTCTACTACTTTTCCCTAACCACAAACAAGATGTGAACTATTTGCAGTAGGTCAAATAGTTCTATTTTAAAAACGAAACACCTTGTGGGTGGAAAGAGGGAGTTTTTTATACATGACTGCAAATGTTCTGCTGGGCATGTGTTTATTCAGTATTAAAACTACAAAAACTAAAGCATTAAATACCCCACTATGATCAGGCATTTGCAACAGATAGAGGTTCAAAGTGCTTTCATTGCTATCTTACAAGCTTTCTCATCTTCACCTGCAAACTGCTAACTAAATATGACATTGAGTCACTAAAGACTTATATTTTGCAACTTGATCTTGGAAAATGACTGAGCATGAAAACCAGTTTAACTAAAAAACCCCATCACAAACAACTATGAGTATCATCTAGCAATTGTCTAGGAAAAAAGCGTCTACCGTTAACCCAAAGCCATTGACCACTATTATCAACTCCACTGAGTTTTGAATAAGACACCTAATAGGGCTTCTCCCTCAGTGTAAACAGAAACAGAATTTACCTCCTGGTGCTTGTTTTGTATGCCTGTCATTCTTCAATAAAGGATTACAAATCCAGACAGTAAACTAATTAAGCTGGCTCAGAAAAAAATAGGAATAAAAAAGCAAAATGTTTTTTTGATGTTGATGTTTGTGTTATACATTCTGAACAGGCTCTTGGAGTATGTGCCAGTTATAAAATGTAACCCTGGGTGGATAGATGGTTAAATGATTTCTACTCATTTGCACTTGTTTCAAAGGTGACTCCATCACCACTATCTGAAAGACGCTCTGCCCCTCAGTAACAAATGATTACAGCTAAATGAATCCCAGAGGTTTGCCACGGATGCAGAACAAAGGCATAAGAATGAGTGCTGTGGTTCAAGATCTATTTTTTATACCAGCATAATTTTTTGCTTCACTAATCTATCACTAAACAGCTGCTGGGTTAGACTTACTGCACTGTAGGAATGTTACCAAATCCTTTAGTGACTGGTCGCATGTGTTTGCCTCAGGCCTTCAAAAAAGTACAGAAACTTGTGAAGAAGGACTGGCAGATTAATGTCACCTTACTTCTGCAACAGATTTGAAGATGCTAGATGCACTGGAATAAGACCCTGGAGTCAGTCTGAATTTCTAAGGGACTTATATTGTGATCTAAACATACGTGGCCAAGTTCTATTGAAAGGGTAGGTATTGGGAGGAAAAAGGAGAAACAAAATGTGAGTAAAATTGAAACACTTTGGATTTTTATATATACTGTCTCAGAAATTAAACTTTTGCTGTATTTATAGATGTTGGTTTGGGGTTTTTTTTTTGCCCCAATTATCAGAGACATAGGTTCTCATATCTGGATGCTTGAAATAGATTTCCTATCATTTTCTAGGTGAAAAGTATCAAAAATGGTAGCAATATAAAGCATTCATAACTGCACAAAAAACAGATTCTTCTTATGTTAGATGCCGTCAGAGGTGTGCATATAACAAGGCTAAAGAAATAATGTGGATTGACTGGATTTCCAGTGAAACTCAAAATTCTCTTTGGTAATAAACACCTTTTTGAATGTGATTATAAATTCTGTAGAAAATGTAAGATAATTGTAACCACCAAATACAAGAATTATATTACTAAGTAACTTAGAAGAAAATGGATTTTTTTTTTTTTTTTTAAGAAGGTGACCATAATGGGCAATGTAGTTCACATGTGATAATAAACTTCAAAAATATTAACTTTGCAGTAAGTATCCACATATAACACTAAACTAAAGAGTTGTAATAAATATAGATGGCATGAGATGCAGGAGCTCTTGCACTTCCCTGTAAAGGTGAGGTTGTAACAGAAGCAGAAGGAAGCTTTTGCAAAGACTGTAAAATGCTCTGCAATACTGGAGAAGCCCATTGATGAGTCAGAGGGGTAAACTTTCATAAATTTGAACAATGTCCCTAAGGATATCAACTCATTCTGTCCTTCATTACTTCTTTTGCCCCATTATATGCTTTTATCTTTCGTTTTGGTATTGCAGGAGTGTATTCCTGTTTTAAAATATTATAATGTAAGTTCATTGAGCTAATTCTGAAGAACACATGGCATTCAGTTGTGCTTGGAGACATAATTCACATTACTGAATGGACAGCTGAGGTGTATTTGATCCAATCTCCATGCACGATGGAAAGAACCTCTTGATCTCTTGAAGCCCCTTGCAATCTGGACCATAAGAGTACTAGCAGGCCTTAATGGCCTGGAACAACCAAACTGCCCATGAGCCCAGAGTCTCCACTTAAGCTCAGCCCTGGGCAATCAACTCCTGCTTCAGCCATTCTGAGGAGCAAGTTCTAGCTCAGCCCTGTCAATGTCTGTATCTGTCTCTGGACCCTGTTGATCCAGACCCTGACCTGCAGACTGACTTCCTGGCTTCATCTGGGACCTGTCTTATTACTGTGGATCTCTCTGCTGATCACTGGGATATGTCTTGCCCTGGGCTACCATCACTGGCATCTGGTATCACCTGCAGACTGATTTATCAACTTGACCTGCCTTGTCAGAACAAACTTCCCTGGTGACTTGGAATCTGGGAAAATCCAAGTGGCCATTTCCAGGTCAGCCCTGCTCACTTTGCTTTTGGACATGGCAGAACAGGGGCCTGGATGGTGAGACCCCTTGTCTGCTGGACGTGTTACAGCTTCCCATGCAATAAGGGGCCCATCCTGCTCCCTGAAACAGTTTCAGTCAAGAGAAGACATGCAAAATCTGACTGTTCTATACTTGCACCTTTTATCCTGCACTTCTTAGAGCACAGTCTCTAACTCCAAGCCTCTGTACTACATGTGAGTATTGGCTGACCATCAAGGCCTGCATAGTTTTGGGGAAACTGGAAGATACATTGAATTAATCCAAACATGCTTCTTAATCATCCAAAAAGATAATTTCCCAACTATTCTTAAATGAGCCAGAATACTAGTATGGGAATACTTGTGAAGAAAAGGATTTGTGAATGCTCTAGACTTCATTTGAGGAACTGGTATTTATCATAGAATCATAGAGTCCTTTATTTATATATATCTCATGAGCTCAAAAATAAAACACTACATAGTAGAACTGTCCAAACAAGAACAGGTTTGATATTATTTCCTTGATTATTTCTAGATGTCATAAACTTACTTTATGTCATGTTTCTAGTCAAAAATCAACTTCACGTCAATTCTAAATGCAGAAAATGCAATGAGAGTACTTTTAGTTTAATTTTTTTTTTCATAGCATTTCTCCAAGAAATTCCCATACCCATCAGACCAATGGACTGACCTGAAAAATCTGTCTGCAGAAGATACAGAAACATAAAGTACTGCTAACTAGAAAAATCTCCAGTAGCATAAGTACTGCAGATTTGGCAGCAGTTGTTTGTTTGACTATGTAGAACTGCAATGAAACAAAACAGAAGATTAAAACAACCAAGTAGGAAAACACACAAATTTGACAGTCCTTTACATTTGCTGACTCCTTCTTGGAAGAATACAAATTGATTTGGAACCACATGAAAAACTGGGTGTCATGTTTTAATTCCAGCCAGCAACTAAGCACCATGCAGCTGCTCATTCACTCCTCCCCACATCCAAGGGGATAGGGAGAGGAGAATCAGAAAGAAAAAGTAAAACTCATGGATCAAGATAAGTACAGTTCAATAACTAAAATAAAATGTAATAATAATAACAACAATGGTAATAATAATAATGAAGTATGATCATAATAATTGTAATGGGAAGGAATAAAATAAAAAGATATAGAAACAAACCCCAAGAAATCCAGGTGATGCAGAATGCAAATGCTTACCACCCAGTGATGGATGCCCAAGCAGCTATCCACCCCCCAGGCAAGTCCTGTTAGTTTATGTACTGAAGATGATGTTCTGTGGTATAGAATCATAGAATCCTTTAGGTTGGAAGGGACCTTCAAGATCATCGAGTCCAACCATTGAGCCATTAGGGCTCTAAAGTCCTCTGCTAAAACAGATCAGAATCTGTCAGGGTTGGAAGGGACCACAAGGATCATCCAGTTCCAACACCTCTGCCATGAGCAGGGACGTCTCCCACTAGATCAGGCTGCCCAGAGCCTCATCCAGCCTGGCCTTAAAGACCCCCAGGGATGGGGCCTCAACCACCTCCCTGGGCAACCCATTCCAGGGTCTCACCACTCTCATGGTGAAGAATTTCTTCCTCACATCCAGCCTGAATCTGCCCACTTCCAGCTTTGCCCCATTCCCCCTAGTCCTATGGAATAGCCCTTTGGCTAGTTTGGGTCAGCTGTCCTTGCTGGTGTGCACCTGAACACTAGCAAGACATGGGAAGTTGAAAAGTACTTGATTTCTTATCAACAACTAAAATTATCAGTGTATTATCAACCTTTTTCTTGTACCAATTCTCATACTGAATCTAAAACACAGCATTGTTGTAGGTGCTAAGAAGCAAAATTAGCTCTATTCCAGATGAAAGCAGGACATTAGGTTTTCAGCCCAGGCAAAGTGATGAATGAGTGATGAAAGAATCATCCCTGTGGAGGAAGGATGATTTTGGCAGCCTGAGTACTTCAATTTCCCCATGTTCTAACAAATCCAAGTTGTGTTGCTCTGAGTGACAATGTGCACAGATGTGTAGCTTTGAAAATGAACAGTGTATGAAGAACTGTGAAGTTCAAGTTGAAAGTCCAGAATATTTTGATGTTACAGTTCACCTTGTCACATAAAGCATCCCCAAAGTCTTCAGCAGCGCTTGACATATTATAAAAAATTGATCAGGAAAGATCAAATATTTAGTCTTGCCACTGTTCTGATGCAAGAAAGCTTATTGCAGTCAAACAGAGATGCATCTGTGCAACAGTGCACTACAAATACGTTTTTTTTCAGATAAAGAAAGCTATAAGAGAAGAGATTGTGAAGATGCAAGGTATGAGTGATTTCTTCTTCTTTTACTTATGAAATCCCAAGGCAGAGGTTGTTAAGACTTAGTTTGTACTGAACTTCCTTTCTCAGATACAGCACTTACAAACATTTGTTCAACTCAGACTCAATAAATACATTATAATTGGTATTTACAGACTTGTTTATTCATATTCCTACAATCTCAACTTACCTAATTATCATATGAATGCTTTCAGGTCCCTGTAGAAAATCTGCAAGCAGTATACAAAGCAGTAACTACATCTGAGTAGTCATAAGCTGGAAATGCTCCTGTGACCAAACACTAAGCTATCTCTTCAGGGAGTGAAAGGGAGTTAAAAAAAAAGATAAGATTATCATTATAGCTTTAAAAAAAAAACATTTCCCCATGGCTAGGTTACTCTATTTCTCAGGCACCACTTAATCCTACTTTTTATGACCTGATGTGACTATCAAAGAAAGTCAACAGATCTGGTATAATAATGATTATGTTTTTACTCCTTGTTCATAGATGTGTACTAACTCCAGAAAAAATGAAGAGACATGAGAATGACTGTAGAATATGTAGGAAAATGAAACTTTTTTTTCTTTAAACTTTTATCATTTTACAGTTTTTCCATTTGAACTTTGGTAAGTTGCACATAAAATCATAATAAGGAAGGCTTAAAAAGGTTTGAAGAGCAACTTGCTTAAAGCATGAAAGCTAAAACCAAAAGCTTTTGTCAAACACATCAGAAGCAGAAAGCGTGCAGAAGTTGGCAGAGTTGATATGATCAAGGAGTGAAAAAAGAACTCAAGGAAGGTTATGACCACCAACAGAAAAGCTAAAAGGATTCTTCCCACCAGTGCTCACTGTAAAGGAAGTTAGAGACATTGTTGACACATGGTCTGTTCTTTAAAAATGCTGAGTTTCAGGTTTGCCTAAATTTGATGTGTCAATAAGAGATGTTTTAGAGGAAAAAAAAATTATAAAGTCATCAAAAATTGACAGTACAATAAACCATTCACCTAAAAGTTCTACAGAAATTAGATATGAAATCACATAACTCCTAGGATGATGTGTTATCTATCAGCTAAATCATCTTCAACAACTGAACAGAAGGTGGTAAGTGCAACATCCATTTTTAAAATGGGACCCAGGAACAGTTTCATGAGCACAGGAGAGCAAGTCTGTCCTCTATACTAAAGAAATTTCTAGGAATCTGAATAAAGAACATTTCTAAGCAAATGGATAAATACAATATGTTGGCATGGAGTGAACTCTGCTTTATAGACCCATTTGATTTCCTTAGAGAACTGCAGAGGCAGTTACCGAAGGGTGATCCAAAGGATTATTTTAAAAGTTTTTTTTTTTCTAAACAAGATCCATTTCCAAAGGCTCAGCAGGGAACAAATACAGCAAAGGATAAAGGAGAAGACCATATTCAGGACTACTGACAGTTTAAAAGATGGGATATGATGGACTGGTTATCATAATTACAAAGGTACCAATGGGATTCTAAAAGGATTTATGCTGAGACATATGCTATTCAACTGTATGTGATCCAGAAGAAGAACAGAATGATGAGGTAAAAAAAGTTTGCTGATTACACAAAATTACACAGCATAACGAAATATAACCATGGCATAAAAAGCTGTTGAAGAACTTCACATTACTAGGGGTAAAAAAATAAATTAAATAATGATAAATGCAAGCTGGTGAAAAATAAGCATTGGGATATATATATATATATGGTAGCTATTTTCAGTTGGGAGACAGAGCTTCATTTTACTTCGTATTGTTCTTTGAATATGTTCAAATCAGAACAGAATTGTTCAAAAATATAAGCAGAGCATTAAAAATTACTGAAAAGAAAAAAAAAAATATTCTGTCACCACATACTATAGTCACAATCCAACATTTTTTATCACTTCCATTTTAAATAGAATATAGAACCAAAAAAAGGTATAGAGAGGTTGGCATTACTGATAAGAGGTACAAGACAGCATCTCTACAAGAAATTAAATAGAAAAGTGAGACTAAATCTCTTCATATGGGTAGAGAAATCTTGTAAAGGGTCTGTGATAAAGATTTATCACAACCCAGGTATTTTGAAAAATCTATTATAATACTGTGGTGGTTTAAACCAC
>NW_008589306.1:0-23016 GCF_000691845.1 Merops nubicus
TCAGGAATCCCCTATGTGCTGGGAGGAAGGACGCTACTCCGCATTAACCATCGATGAACCACTGCCCCGTGTGTAGCAAGACGGTTGCTACCGCTGCCCGCGGAGTATTAAGTAGCAGATGACTCTAAGTATCACTATGGCACCGTAATTACCTTTGTAGAGATGTAAAAATAAGTTTCCAGGCATGGACCGTTGCGTAGTATACGCAGGCAGGACCTGTGCGGGTCTGGCGAAGCCGCTCCTGTGCCTTGCTGACGGGCACCGTGTCCCCAGAGCGAGCCGTGGTCTCAGCCCAGCCGCCGCTCGCCCCGAGAGCCAGGGGCGTTTAAGACAATTAAATGTTCCTAAAGTCTGGACAAAAACCTACCCAAAACAAGGGCTGCTGGCCTTTTTTGTTTTTTTTTTTTTTCCACCTTAAACAAACCTGGGAAAGCCTACTGGAACAGAAGTTTGATACTTACACCTTTATTATCGGTATCTGTAATTACAAAGGGAAGCTCTTCCACATAGAGAATCTTCAGTGGGACAGGGCCCCAAGCTGCATACCCAGACAAGGAAACTTCCAGTACTAAAAACTGCACATCAAGACCCATAACTTGAGTTACTTTGAGATCTTCCACTGAAATTGGCTGCAGACATTGTCTTTTTTTTTTTTTTCAAATGGAATGAAGAGGACTGTGCTAATGAAGCGTATCCAAGAAAGGCACAAGGCTCTGACTCACTCTGATTGATAAGAACTCCAGAGCCAAGATGAAGAAGACATAGTCATCCCTCAAAGCTAAGACACTTCAGTCCACAGTTGGCAAAACTGTCAGTCATGTTCACAAGATGCTTGCCATGACCAAGAGTCTTTAACTAGGAAGTTAAAAAGGTGACCTTTCCTGACAAACGATAGGGAAAACTGACTTTGTGTGATGCTCCTGCACCATCAAGCAAGATCAATGAGCCACAGCTGCTTACACAGCTCTGAAAACACAGCCAGTGTTTCCCCTGCCTTAATGTTCCAGTTCACAGCCATTTGTCAGCTTTAGCATCGTGCAAATGGATTTCACTGACAGAGGAAGGCTTAGTGAGCAGTACATTCTGAAGCCAGAGCTCCTTCCTACAGAAGAAGCTAGCAAAGGCTGTGGAAAATCCCTAAACCCGTGCACCTTCAGTAGTGGGAGCAGCATAAATGACTAAATAGGGACTTTGAGATAAAAAGTATCTACCGTCACCAGGGACACTGGCTCATGCTGAGCTCAGCCCAAACCCAGGGACATGGTTCTGAGATCACGTGTCATGTCACTGGAGCAAAATAAAGCTTACAGGAATGGAGTAAGTGGTGATATGGAAGAGTATAAAAATAGATGATCGAAGTTGCAATAAAGCAAATGAGTTCATTATGCATTCAGGGCAAGCCCTGTATAGGCAATGAAAGTTGGGAGAAGCAGGGATGGAATGATAGGGTAAGCACATCTTAGGATAGTCTACTCAAACAATTGACTGAAATCTGGCAGTATGGCTCTCCCTGGATTCCAGAATCAATACCTCATTGCAGTAAGAGGTTCTCGCCTTCTAGACATATTGCTTGAGGCTAACAAGTACTTGTATTAGTTAGCACTAAAGCCACAGCTTCTAAACACTTTAAATGGGAACAAACCAGACCTTTTTCATGGCCATACCAACATCTTCCTTTCCTTCCTCAAGTTTCTTTGCCTCCCCACCACTCCTTCCTGTAGCTGGCACCATATTACCACATTTTGAACTCCATCCAGAAAAGGATCTAGTTAAGTAAGTGATGAATTTCATATATCTTTAATCAGAAGTGGGGTTAACTGGCAGAGGAATAAGCTGGTAGAAACAGAACAGATGAGGGAAGACCAAGTGGCTTCTTTTGGGGACTGCAGTAGTGTAAAGTTTGTGATGTTAATAATATCTTGGCATGATCAAGAGTCCTTTCTCACCTGCAGGAGGGCAAACATTCCGATTATAAATTTAAATCCATCTCATATGTGTTAAATGAACAAACAGCAGCATGATTTCAAACCTTGGCTAGTCCTACCCACCTGCTGTGCTCTTCTGCCTTTCCATGACAGGAGGAAACACGAGCCTGCACCTCAGTCATTCCAGCTCCTCCCAACACAACTGCACCACCACTGTGAGCCTGATGCCAGAAGAGAGGAAAAGCAAATAGTTTGTGGAAGACAATCCTAAACCACTGCTGGAAGATTCAGAAGAAGCTTCATCTTCCCCCCCAGCAACTGTGTTTCTTACTCAGACTGGAATCACCCATCATGCTTAGTATTTTGCATTTCAGGACACATTCCTACTGCCCAAGACATTTAAGGTTACAAAATAAAGAGCAGCCAGCTATTGACTTGTCTATAATACCTGAAACAGACCAAAGTATGTGAAAAACACTGTAGTCCTTCAGGTATGAAGCCAATTCTCAAGGAAAAGCACACTGTAAATGAGACTGGGCAGCAGCACTGAGAGGTTTGTCTGCTCCGACCCCATCACTGAAGTTTATGAAGCAAATCAAACTTTTAGGACTCAGCTGTGTTCAGCAATCCAGAACACAGGCACCATTGACTTTACTAACAAGATGATTTCCCTAAACATCTAGGTTACTCAGCCATTTAACACCAGTCTGCTACCTGAGGCAGCAGAAGTAAACCAGGGGATGCTGAGTAGAAATACATGAGATCACTGTCTGGCAGAGAGCATGCTTTCTTAAAAGATCGTACAGGGTATTCTACACAACCATTCAGAAGACTAGACAAAGCCATAAAAGCTGGCAACAAGCAACTTTTGCCTTGTATTTGTTCACCTACAACTTAAGGCAGAAAATGGACCTTCCTGCAGCATGACACTGCACAGGCTATATTCCCTTCAGCAAACAGCATCACTGTTAATTCTTAAAGAATGAAGATTTTTACAACAGAGACTTCATTTTACACTAAGCAACCCCCCTGAAATAATGAACTCCATTTTACACTAAATAAATACCCTGAATAAGCAATATTCTGTTTAACACAAAGACTATCTTTAAAACATAAGCAAGTACACTGGATAAAAATTCCCCTTCATGGAACTGTTCTGCTTTCAGAAGTGTGAAGTTCTATGGCACATGCTCAGATACACCACCTAGCAGTGGAAGCAGTGGAACAGATGAAGCAGTGGAGCACGAGAGCAGTTAATAAGCACCTGTTTATCAGTCATCTATCTGATAAGGGGTAGGCAGAATAGGTACAAGTTTAGCCAGAGGTAAGTATTAAAGCAACTGAAAAGATATTTCTGCCAGAATGTTAAATGTAACTGTCATTCTAACATTCTTCATTTTGCTTGTTACAACTGTACAGTGCAGCAAATGTTTAAGTTACAGTGTTTGGTCAACAAATTTCCTTCATTCCTCCTAAGGTCACTTAAGTCCTTTTCCCACAGTTGTATTCATCTCCCTTGTAAAATAAATAAACGAAGGCCCATTTTCTGAACTTGGGATAACCAAATTTTACACAGGACAAAGATGTTTTTGCTACCACACTCTTTTTTTTTTTTTTTTTAAAATCTCTCAATGCCCTTTGATGAAGGGCTGTTGGTGTAGGAAGAGCTTTGCTACAGCTGATACCCTCTGCACCACTAGCAGCAGAAACCCAAAACACTCACACTGCCAAGCTGACACAACACTGGGTTTCTGCAAGGTGCTGCAAAACTTGAAAAATAATTTTAATCTGCTTAAAAATGGACCAAAGAGGCAAAGACTGAAATAAAGCCTCTGTTACGAGAATTAAACATTTAATATTCTACCTGGTGCAAGAAGAAAAAAAAAAAAAAAGAAAAAAAGACAGGGAGGCTGTGATCACTGGAAAGCTATTACGAGAAAGGAGTTACTATCCTAACATCCAGTATGCGATAAGCATTTCATACTGTGCATAGGAAACCTGAACACATGGTGGACATGAGTATTATTACTGAAAAAAAGCAAAATAAGCAGAGAACTCTGATGTTTCTTCTTTTCTTTTCAAGGACGTATTTTCTGTACTCTTACACCATACTCACTCCTGGAGTGTTTTGAGTATATTCTCCTATTGCACTAAGCTGCAGCACATTTTCACTCCCCAAATGCTGCCTGTTCCAACTTCTTGCCAGGGAAAAAAAGCATGCACAGGAACAAACATGCTCTTCTAAAGAACTAGCTTACATCTTAATACATCCAGTACTTTGCTCAAAGCTGAAGGGGTTGTGGTCAAAGAAAAGTTCCTTGTATTCACTGCAGGTGGAAAAGTTTGTTATAATTCTTCCTTGTGGAGGAGTTTACTAATTGCAGACTGAACATGTCTCCCACAGGGGAGAATGCCCACCTTTCTCATGTTCCATTTCACCCAGAGATGCATTTATTTCAGCACTGTTATGTACCAACTTCCCCTCCTTATGAATATTTAGACTCCAGCAAAGTTAAAGAGGAATTCTGCAACAGTATAAAATAATTATTTCTAGGTTTGTGCTCAAATCTTGTAGAGAACATTTCTGGGATATAATAAACGTAATTTCATTTTATCAAATCACTTCCATTTCACATCAAATCTTCAGTCCACACATGTCATAGAAGCTCAGAGTCAAACATGAAGAGAAAGTAAGTTCTACAAGTCTCAAGCCTGCTCATGTTTCACCTTCTTTTACAGAAAGATGTTAAGAATGAAGAAGTAATCTCTTAAACTAAATAATTTCACTTAAATGCAATGAGCTAGAATTAGTTACCTATCAGTGGTACTTTCTTCCAGGAATTCTTTTCCTATGTTCCCCCAACTAGTATTTGCAATAATCAAAATATATCTAGGTTTAAAAACAGCTGATTTTATCTCTGCACAAGTTTCTCACAACCACATCAATGACCACCCAGTTACTAAGGAAAGAGGATATAACAGAAGAGGAAAGCATTTTGGCTCACATGCCTCCTTCCCAACAAAACTGGCATGCAGATTTTAATGAAAAAGAAATCTACATGTACCTATGTAAGTTCCTATATTTTAATGAAAGACCCAAAAAGTCACAGTCTTTGCAGAGAACAAACAACTGGCAAAGACTCTCTTATTCAATCCAAAGTGAAGTATTAAAGAGGTCACTCCTATAGCAGCAACATGATTCCACAAATTTCAGTTGCTACAGTAAACACAGTCATCACTTATTTTTTTATATTTTGATTAAAATTATCAGACATGGGAACACTTGCCTTAAAGCAAATAAAAAAAGGAACGACAAGTATAGCCTCTTTGAGCAATATATTTCTGTTTTTTAAATGGAATCTCTGCAATGATCACAAAAATCACACCTATTTTAGATATACTGATGAACAAGATTGTCTTAATTAATGCTGTAAGACAACAGAGTATGGATGGAAAGTGCTCTTGAAGGATCGCAGTTTTCTCCTTTGTCAGTGCAGCGTAGTCCAGGCAGCACTGCAGCACACACCACACCTTTTGCTTCAAGATTTTGCATGCTGAATCTGTACTGTTTTCCATCACCGTATATTAAAGCTTATTAACTGATTATTCTATTATCAAAGTTAAGCTGCGGCCAACTTGACTCCATTATGTTGTTATAGCTGCAAATCATTCAAAATACTCTCTATATGATACACCACATTAATTGAACCATTAGTAACAGTAGTATGCCTCATTTTTAAAACTCTTTTCAGAGAACTACCTCCTCTATGTAGTCTTTAAAGTCATTGTGGAACACTCAGTGTGTGGCTGAACACAAATAGTGTAGGGCTAACAGCCACTTCAGGGGTTGATGATGCAACTAATAAGAACAGAAGTTTAAACTACCTGCTTCCCAGATAAATCTAGAATAGGATTCCGAAACATTCCTTCTCTGCCCTCTTCACTTCAAAATAAATATTTTTTTAGACACTTCTGACTGAGATGCTTCATTATTTAGTGCCTATGGAAAAGGAGAATTTGCCCTTTTCTATCTTCCCTTCCCAGAAGAGTGAATGTTTTCAGGGCAGCGAGTGTCTTCAGAGGAGAAATTTAATATGTACAGCCTTTCATGTTTTAAATATAAACCAATGAAAATCAAGGCACTCAATGTAGTTAAGTATGAACAAAAACCTGATATTACTACGAATAATAATCAAGATTATTGGCACATGTGCAGCTGGGAATAAGGGGGAATCTCATTCTTTTAGAGCTTTGGCTTGAACTTGGGAGAAAGAAACTTTTTAAGCATGTCAGTATTTTTTCCTTCTGGTGGCAATGGCCATCTGTTGTGATCTGAGGAAAACAAATAAAAGACATACTTCAGTTGACTGAGAAGCCAGGCATTTTACTTTCGTGCCCTCCCACTGCCCAACTTCAATCACTTGCAGGGTGATCACTTGCAAGTGATCACTACTATCACTTTGTAGCCCGTTTCTTACCAGGTATTTCTAGGATTTGGCTGTATAAACTTTGGCCTCCATCCACGGCCATGGTTATCCCTGTTATGTAAGAGGCAGCTGGAGACAGTAGGAAACACACTGCAGGAGAGATCTAACAGAAGAATGATATTTTTAATCTTTCTTAAACTGCTGGGAATTGTTCATGTCAAAGACATTTTTAAAAACTTTTACAGGCAAGATGTTTTCTACTCATTAATGAAAAACTTAACAGCCTTAAAGCCATCTTCTCAACTACATAACAGACAAAACCCAGTAAGTCCTCAAAGATCAGCATCAGATGCCAAAAAAAAAATCAATGAAAAATCCTTGACCAGTTTATCAAAGATGTACATTCTTGGTAGAAGAGAGCTAAGTAATTTTAAGACACAATTTTTTCACATTAATAGTCATTCTTTCAGTCCTCCTTGCTGGAAGTGAATTTTTTGAGGAACTAATGTCTAGTATGAAACACTCCAGCTGTAAGAGGCATCTAAATTAAATTTTCACCAACAGTGACAGTAGTTAAGTCTCCCACTTGGCACTAGCACACATCACTACAGCTTTTTTCTTTTTTAATATTCCAACACTGTGCAAAACTGAGTCTTTTTTGTTCTCCCAATAGCAAAGTGACTTCAAAATAAAGAGACAGAAGCAGAAATACTAGCAATGTTGTAAAACACTTTACCTCCTCAGGAACCGCAAACCTCTTGGCAGGAATCTTTGGTATGAACTTCAACCACATCACTGTGCCTTGTTCTCCATAATTCGCGACAGCAGTTTCTGAAAATACTGGTCCCTGTTTTAAAACAGCATAGTGAAAATTCAGGGGTTTTCTGCATTTGTTTACACTGTGATCATTGTAAAATTGTGAAGTTGTCATTACTGGGATTTTCTGTGGGATTAAACTATCTGAACAGCACTTGAATGGAAGTTTTTAAATCTAATGGAATAGCCTAATTCATACAAGGTGGTGATTTGGCTGCTAGCCACATCTCTATTCAGCCACAGTAATTCAGATTATTCTAATTCTCCACTGTCACTTCAATATATATAAAGTTAAGAGCATAAAGAAGAAACTCAAAAATTGTTTTGAAATTACAAGCACTTCATATTAGCTTACAGCAGAAAACTACAAAGGGCCAAGAAGTTCTCAACAGTTTCTGGTGATGTGTAAGAACATTAGACTGATTTTACTGTGTGTTATGGAACCAGACAGACTTCAGAGTCAGAGTTCAGACTCTCCCTGCTTAGCTGCTGTAGCAATAGAAAAGTGTGACTGCGTAGGCTCTGATGACTACACAGCTCAGGAAAGACTTGAAAGGGAAGATGAAGGCTACAGCAATGGGAACACAGATTAGTTAAGACAGAACCTCTGGAGCTAGAGTTACTCAAGTCTCTCTCTTCTAAGGTACCCGTGAGACTTTAATGACTGCATTTTGGGGAGGTAGGGAAGTAACTTTTATTTGAAACTATGTTTTTTTAGAGTGCCCTTTTACCTCTCTGTCTACCCATTCCTAGATGTTACTCTGCTCCTACAGAGCAGTAACAGTTTTGCATGGTTACCACAGACTTAGTGTGTCCATAAAGGTGACAGAAGGATACAAAGTGTTACTGTAACTACAACATGGATTTTTGTTACCAGCACAGTAACCACACCAGCAAATACACTGACATGTTTGCTTGTCAAAAACTTCTTTTGACATGCACTATAACGTATAATTAATATGATTTATTAGGTAATTAGCATGCCTGAAAAATATATTCATATAATAATGCTGTCTTAATTACTTACTTCCCCAAGACTTGATAAAACAGAAAAAAACAAATTAACAGGAAAAACAAGCCCGTCGAGATCTTAACATGTAACAAGTCTCTGGCTGAGCTGGGCCTAACAGAGGCTACACAAGAACCAGCACCTGAACCATCACCACACATCTGCCCCTAAGCATTCTGTGCTCTGCCAAATAAGAGCATGACAGATGTTTTAGGACAAGAGGCACAACAGGATATACAGACATCCTACAAAGACAGTAGAAAGATGTGCCTAGAGACCAGTTAAACAAATCTCACACTTAACTATACCACAAGATAACAAATTCTGACTGTAGAAGTACCAGGGCAAAGTTCACCTTTCCTTTTTTTGTTTTCAAGGGAGTAAATATACAAAATAAATTGTGATTAAGAGTAAAGATTACATAAATCACAATCTCAAATGTCAAAGGCAGGGTTTATATATAGCCTCTACAATTGCAGCACCATGCACTAGAAATACAGCTGCTCTTTGCATACAGTTGTTTAAAAAAACTGCTACATGCTACCTACTTTCTCAGAAACAGAGCAGACATCTTTTAGCTGACCTGTATAGCAGCTTCCTGTTTGTAGATTTTTGATAAGAAAAAAAATCAGAACACTTCTTTTACATATAACTACTTTGAGAGTGAGTCCATTCCAAATACAACCTTTTTATGCCAAAGAATAACTTAAAAAGTTAAATGCTACAGATTTTAAAGTCCCTTTTGATCCAAAGGTTTTGAGCATGAACATGTGTGACAGCTGAAGTTAACTAGATTGTTTGACATTACTTACAGGAGCAATGCTGTTGATTCTCACTCCGCTGTGGGCCCATTCTAAAGCTAGGCTCTTGGTAAGGTTATTCACTGCAGCTCTTGCAGCTGCTGTGTGCCTGGTGAGAAAAGAAAGCAAAAGGAGCACCTGTTCCCTCAGAGAACAGTGCCCAGTGTTAAATCAGCCTCATTAGGGTAGTCAGAGTAGCTTTCTATGGCTGGACCAAGTGTCTGGGAGAAAGAGATCTTCTCGTTTATAAGTTTGACCATAACTTCACAGTTTAAACAAGCTATGCTATGATTTCCTGTCATTTCTGGAAATACTTATCTCTTCCTCAAGGTGACATGAGGTCAGCTACATTCTCCTGCAGAAGCAGGCTTATAAAATGAAAAACAACTGGAGGCAAAGGTCAAACTGTGTAAAACTACAAAAACTATGCTGCATAGGTAAAGCAACACTTGGGAGGACAGTTGTCTGAAAAATAGTTTAGATCTGCTGACAAACATGACTAAGATAAGCTGCTATTCAAAAATTATTATAGGTGGATGGAGATGACCACAGGCTGAGTGATCTCATACACCTTGCTACTAAAGGAAACTAGTCTGAAATTATTACAACCTAGAACAGAAACAGATAACATTACTGCAGCAGTGAATGGTGGGACTCAGAATACTAACAGAGTTTAGTTCCTTTAGCCTAGCAAAACAGACTTCAAGGAGATCGATACAGTAGCTTCTAACCAGAAAAAGGAATAAGGGAAACATAAGAAAACTCAGCTTATTTGTATGTGTAGGCCAGAAATAAATAACATCCAGGCACACTATGAGCAAACAAACTTAACATGTTTTATGTTCAAAATTTATAATTATGAAAAATTGTATCAGGTGATTTTTGACATGAGTGGTTGCTGGACTTGTAAAGGCAAGTCTTTTTCAATAGTACATTTCTAAACCAAGTATTAGTTCAACAGGTATTAAATTTGAAAGTAGTTTTGTTTATCCATTTACATCCACACATAACAGTTATTTGGAAACTTTTTTTCACTGTTATTCAGAGTTATTTTTTTTATCTGTTGGTTCAACTGTCAAATATAATTTCAGCCTATTTGCCTTGATAATTCAACCAGATTTAACCTGAGTGTAGAAACTCAAATAACTGCAGCTTCAGCACCACCTTGTGGATCTCTAAATTTATTTTGTACTGCCAAGAACAACCTAGTGAGAAAATATCCTGCTGTTCCTTAAAAATTCTAAATTTTGAAACTTTCAACCCTGAATGAGGACAAAGAGATATAATGTAACATATGCTCTTTTTTTTTTTTCTATTAAGAAACTGTCAAAATGCAGCATTTTGACAACTTCAAAATTTCCTTTGAAAACTAAACAACAGAAACAAATAATTTTCTGGTTATTATTTCCCTTTCAACAAATTGGAACTTTTTTTTGAGGAAAAGTTTCAAATTAGAAGACTCCTGCTCATCTCCATTTTGAGGGTAAAGAAACTGGAATAAATATAGTACACATACAGATGTGGAGAGGATGCTGCATTTTCATGCAGACAGCCATGATCATTTTTGTCAGTGAAAAAGAACAACAAACATGGTGACATGTTTGTACTCATGAGCCTTTTCCCAGTCAAGAAAGGAACAGAGTATACAGAACTGATTCTCTGCGTCAGAGGCCTTCTCCAAGAAAGATGGCTACAAGTAAGAGTAAAAGGGAAACTAGAAAAGGGAGGCGTTATGCAAGCTGAAGGACAAAGCCAAAACCTGGTAGCACACTAGAAATATTCCTCCTACTCCCCTACTCTCAGTCCAACTCCCATAATTCACTACACCACCCAGACCTGTAAACTGACAGTAGATGAGGAAAGCAACAGGTGAGAAGTTTTGGCAAGCCTGTCAGAGATCTGGCAAGAGTAGAAGTAAAGGTTACGTTTCAGTGCAACCAATCCCACTAGCATATCACTTCCAATGAAAGCTTCACTACCAAGTCCTGCCTCAGCTCCTTGCAGGCACACTGCCAGAGACCAGAGGTGCCGCTTACTCCTGGAGTCTCTACGGTAAGAGTTCCCCACACACACAGCCAAGGGACACCACTGTTCTCTCTTGACCTATCTACAGCGTTCCTATACTCCACTGCTGCCCAGTGCATGCCTTTCTAGATTGAATTATTTAGTAGCAACTAGTACTTCTAGGGGGAAAATATAAGAAAATGTAAAAATAAAATATATATTACGACATTCCAGGAAACCCATTTCTCATGGCAGCAGTGATGTTGACAATGACTCCTCCATGTTCCTGCATCCAGGCGTTGTACACTGTATGAAGGAGGAAGATAGCCTATAAATACCACAGGAAATGCATAAAAATGAGCTTGCCAATGGAAGCCAGATTTAGAGTCTTGACTCCAATTACACCTACATGTTTCCAGCACTGATTTAGATAAACAAGCTGCTCTTTGTACCACAGCCTCAGCACTGGACTGTTGAGATAACAGGCATGGTCCAGGTAAGGCTCAACGCTGATCAAGAAGTCTTTTGGTGGAAGTCAAGACTTCATGCTTCCGTGTAAGTTACTTCTGTTTCCACACTCCCAGTGATATCTGAGAATCATGTATCATACTTGAATCTAACTTTAAATGTACATCCCTGAGGGGACAGAAATATTTTCCCATGTTACACACAGTGAATACAGGCCACAGAAGTTGTGGTCTTCCTATAATCTTCTAAGTGAGTATCCAAAGCCAGCTGACTCCCCAAACCTGGCCTTAACCAGAAGATCATACTTGCCTAAATATAAGTTTGTCTATATGAACAAATATAATGTACAGTTTAATGTAAAGCTTTGGAGAACATCAATGAAAATTAATATCCACTGTCAGATAAGTGTGTGAAAAAGGAAGGCAGAGAAACTTCTCATTCCTTGTCTTCAGGTATTGCTGTAAAAACCAAACCAAAACTAAAACAGCTTAATGTTCAGTCCTTACCTGCCTTGCAGCAGTAGAAGGTGCCTGTCAGGTTCGTGTCTATCACAGCACCCCAGCCTTTTGCACGGATGGCTTCAGAAGGACTCACAAACTGGCCCCCTCCATTATTCACCAGGAAGTCAATCCTCCCATGAAGATTCAGTGTAGAGTTCACCAAAGCTTCTACCTGAAACAATATTTATTAGTGTGGTATTCTGACTAAATTGTATACTGAAATGCTGGGGTCTGAACCCCGAGCCCCGAATTAAGGTTGACATATGGGTGATTCCCACAGCCCTTCATAAAGAGGGGGTGAGTTTGCCTTATAGCTTCCCCCCAGGGTGCGGCCGGCCCTGCAGGGAGAGCCAGAAGGGAAATGAGCCCCAGGGGTCCCGCAGTGAGTTGACAAAGGTCAGGTGTCTGCTTGGGGATAAAAGCTGGGACCACTGGCAGGAAGGGAGGAGCATCTGCTCTGTGAAGTGGACACACTTCACAGAGGTTCATGGTTAAGGAAGGACCTCCTGACTCTCCCTGGAACTGGGCCCTGGTCATCTTGGACCTTTGTGAATGCAGGCTAGATGGGTGAGAGCTGGCCATGTGGCTACCTTTATCTTATGTGTTCAACTTCCTGATCTGGCTGTTTCCCATTCCATCTATGGGAAACATTGGTTCTTTCCTTGTACCACCTATTGTTGGTCGGGTGATGCCTTTTTTGGGATGGTTGGGGGTAATGTCAGCTGCATGTGAACTAATTGACTTGTTTGTACCCCCAGCGATCATTCATGGAACGTCCTTTTTGTATTCAATACATTCCACTTATTGGTTCATCTTCCTGCTGGTTGTGTCATTCGTGTTAGGCCTAGTCATTGGCAGAACATATACCGAATTTCCTTCTCAGACAGTATTTTCTCTCTTCTTCTTTTCACACATGAAGAGTAGGTACCAGCCTTCAGAGAGGCTGGAAGATCAATCTGACAGATTTAGTCAGCCAAGAAGGGTTGTGCTGAGTCCATGTTTACTTAGGAAATATTCCCGGTATAATGCAGGGTCTACATAAATTATCATCACTGAAAGGAAAGAGGGATCTAAGCCACTGAAGGTTTCTAAAACCACACACACACAGAGAAGCCTCCTATTTAAATCTTAGTATGAATTTCCTGACATTTTTCACAAGGGTCAGTGTGTTTACATCAGAGACTGGAATTGTTCCACATAAGGCAGCTACTGTTTTTTATATCTGACCCATATACCTGAGCATTTAAAATAGAAAACTTTAGTCATCTTGTGAAGTTTTAGGACTCTCATCTAGGAGTTTTGTACATTCGCTAAAGCTCTGATATATGAGCTGGCCACAGTCAATCTTCTTATGCAGATCAAGAAGGTTACTTTGTCAGCCTATAATGCATGAACACTAAAAAGGAGTGGATATACTACAGGTTGTCTTCTCTAGCAAAAGACTAAGCAGATACCTTCTGTCTATAGGCAGGACGAGCAGTTACAATGGAAGGCACTGTCTGACACCATTTACCTCTCAGCACTCTGAGAAGGTATTAAAAGCAAATAGCAAAAGACATTTTATTCACTCACTCAAAGAGCTGTCAGTGCAGAGACAGAGTGACTTGTGTTCATATGGAGAGAAAGAGATTTTGAGAATGTAAACCTAGCTCTAATACTGACCTAACCTGAGCTATAGGCTATAAGCTAAGTCTTTTGCGTTGTCTTCTGTTTTGGAAGTACAGCAGTTGTGCCACACACTCACACTGACACAAGAGAACTTCTGTATTTCAAAGCATTGAAAGATATCAAAGCTGATGTATTTTTCCCATTACACAACAGCCACAAGAACTCTACGGCAACTGCTTAATCATTTAACCTTAACCTCAAGAAAGAAGGGAAACAGGACTACATGAGTGTTTCCTGCTTACATTACCTATCCTAACTAGATACCACGCATCAGTTATTCCTATTCAAGCATATACAAGAAGTTAATCTAGCATCTGTGGTCAGAGAAACTAAAAATTAAAAAAAAAAAAAAAAAAAAAAGGCAAACAGCAGGAGTGCTGCTGCTGCAACACATTTGACTAAGGGAAGGATATCAACCTGCCTTCCTCTCTATTGAGTCAGCAGTAGAAAACACCAGAAATAAAAGAACAAACAATGCATGATGATTTGGATCTCATCAAAAGCATTACCAACTCAGTCTCAGAAGTAGCTGCCTTCCAGCTTCTGCTGCTAACAGCTCAGGATGGTTTAACAGGATAGTATGGATCCTGACATGACGTGTCCCTCTGTAGAAGATGACTTAAACACACAGTGACTGAAGCCCAATTGAAAAACTAATGCCTGTTGAGAAAAAATGCCATAATAAAAGCATTTTGATACCTAAATCACCATAATTAAGTTCTGACTGTCATTTTATTCCTCACATCAGTCACTGCAGCTTGTGGGATCTGGGAAAAAAAAACAAAAACAACAAAACACACCCACACACCTAACACCACAACCACAAAGCCAAAACATCTGTGGCAGTAGCCCAAAACCCAGGACTTGTGAGAACCACCATGCCACAAAGACTTCTAGGTTTGCTCATAACCAGAGAAAAAAGTAAGTTATCTCTCACTAGGCAGCAGAAGTTATGCTTTGCTCAGCAACATCAAACCCTTTTCTCTGTCAGCATAAGAATCTTGCTTTGAATATTCTTCTCTGTGAGTCATTTAAGTATGGGCCCATTTATGGAATAGAAATGGTTCCAGTACAAGGAATATTTGAACAGATTAAGGCTATTCGGGCTGGGAGCAGGGAAGAGAGAGAAAAGGGAAACTGCTAAGAATTGTTAAATACCCTAAGGAACCACAAATTAACAGAAGAAAAATCCACTGCAACACTACAAGGAAGTTTTCAACAGGGAGACAAAACCTGCTATGACATACAACATGTGAACCCCTTTGAACTGATATCTTAAGAAACTCCGTTACTCCTACTTGTCACACCATGTTCTCAGGGCAATCAAAAGCCCCACCAAACACGTATCAGTTCTGCTTTCCAAAAGCCACGAAAGGCTAGTGGGCTCTCCAGGGACAGAGCTCAGATGACTCCAGCTGTAGCAATTGTCACAATGTCTTCTGTATTGTAGAGAAGACACTGTTGCAGTGCTGCACCCAGCTACAGTAAACATAGCGACAGCTGCCACCAGCACAGTGAGAACCAGGGTCTGGTAGATGTTTAAATCACGCTGAGAACTAAAGAAGATTCATTTCTATTCCCAAATATTCAAAATCCACATGGAAATCACTAAAAAAGTTACTGAAGTCCTTCTCTGGAAGTAAAGCAAAACTGCACAAGGTAGAGCTAACCATTTAGGATGTTCTTCTGAAAAAAAAAACAAAAAGAACAAAATCAAGCACTTCGGACATAACCAGAAGACTGGAGCTCTTCTTTTTTGTGTGACTACAGCTCAAAAGCATTATGCAGTAGCACACTTCCACAGATGACTGAGATGTCAGTACTTACTGACACAGAGGAAAGGGACAGAGCCCACAGGTATTCACAGGTCACCCTGAACTTGAGTAAAACTCAAGAGGCAAAGTGCTCGCTGCAGAGGGTTAGATTTGCTGCCTGGGGACTGGAACTACTTGGTATTCTTCCACAGTGATAACAGGTACTTTATTTTGTCATACTTGAAAATAACACAGCAATAATACATCAGGAATCTCTTATCCACAGCTCCCCACCAAGTCACAGTCTTCCACTACAAGCCTCACACAGGCAGGCATGCAGTATTCATAAACCAGTTGAGACTAGGCTAAGCCATGAAGCTTATTGGAAAAGCAAAGCTACTAGTGCACTGGGACACAAGGGAAGTGCTAAACAGGACTGTATTGAGTCCGCCTCAAGAAGTCTTCTTTGTCAGATGTCTAAGGGATGATCTTTACCCTTGGGGTCTGGTGCAGCAGCAGTTGTTGCTGGAGCTCGAGTATGGAAACAGGACACTGCGCACAACACACTCAATTTCTGATTTCAGGAAAAGAATGGCCTACTAAGTTTTATCTTCCACTTGCCTACATATGTCTTCAACTTACCTAGATGCCAGCTAAAGAATTGTATGTCCAAAGCACGTAACACAAAGGCTTTACAAGGATAAAAACTTCTTTCATGTCTTTCTCCCATCAATAGATTTTTCTGCAGCTGAGCATTTAAGATACAAACATGTGCTTACCCTTCCCAACACCTACAAAGATAAATAGAAAGCTCTTCTCATACTGGAAAAAGGACAGAATGCCCTTCCTCCACTTTGGCCACCATTACACTGAGGCATTGGAATTTAATAATTTGATCCTTGGATTTTTGAAAAAGAGCTTAGTTTGAAAAGACACACACAGCTGTAAGACTGCATTTCAGAAAGAGCAAACTGACCTGCTTGCTATATGCCCCTCATTATGTAAGCAGAGCTAGAAAATATCCAAATGATAAAAATCACCTCAGCTTCATAATCACTGAGAAGCAATATTGATCACTCTAGATCACAGGAAAAGGGACTGGCACAGTCACTACCACACCACCATATCATGAGGTTAAGGCCTCATGAACACAGAGCATAGAAATCTCAGGTGCATTTACCAGCATCCCAGAACCCTCTACTCTTCCATCTTTAAAAACAAAACCAGTTTTTTATCCTCTACAAAACACTCAATGTAAAACTAGCCAAAAGCAGCAGCAGCAAACTTGTGACAGAAATAAGCCTGACAGGTTATGCAGTGCTTGAAAATCCTCAGTCAAACAAGATTATTTCTTGCACATTAAACAAAAAGTAAGCTTTGCTAGAAAGCAAGAGGGCCTCTGAGGATGAAGATTAAGAGACTTAAAAATGTTAATTCATTAAGCTAGTCTCAGGATATCTGCCATCAAGATTCTGCAGCCTTTAATTCACTGCACCTTCTTTGACCCTTCCTAGGCCAGAAAGAGCTCTAACAGACATATTGCACTGTATGATGAGGGATGAATCTTCCCATGCTTGAATTTCTCAGATCAAAACTAGGGTAGACAAGAAGAATGAGACATGTCACCTTCAAAGCAGGTCAGTTACTTTAAGATTTCCAACAGAAAGCCCAAAAACCCAAGAACCACACCAAAAAAAAAAAAGCCACCTGGGAATTCTGAAAGCACTTTCATCTTTCTTAGTTCTCCTCGATTCAAAGTCGCTCCCTCCAGCTTGCCTGCTTATAAAATTAACACCAGGAAAAAAAAAAAAAACAAAACCACAACCAAAAAAAAACCACCAAATTAAAAAAAAAAAACCAACCAAACAGAATGGCATTCTACAGTCAGAACAGATGGCTTGTTCCTACAGGTGATCATGGTGGCTTTCATGGAGAAAGAGTTACTCTTAGAAAGGTTTCAGTAAGATGTCAAAGAGAAGGATATACTAAATGAATCACGTAGTCACATACTTCTTCAGGAAGCTTCCTGGGCTTTGTAGCTTGTGATGGTTCAGTTTTGGCACCTAAGGAGGCTTGAATTCCTGTCTTTTCTTCCCTTGATGAAACATTTATGAGGTCTTTCTCCTTCACACATTCTTTCATACAATTTCTGAGATAAATACTCTTCCCCTGTATTAAGCTGAAACTAGGCAATGAATTGTAAAGCTATTAATGACCAGCACACAGAGCCAGCACAGTTGTACAAGCCTTGTTTCTTTTGGGAGGGAAGCCAAAAGTTTAAATACCCTCTCAGCCCATCTTCCACTGTAAACAGGAAGCTACTCCTCTATTCGTGAAAATGCTGAAGTGAGTTATATTGCTGTCTGGTTTTGCCTCTACTCAAGGTTTACCCCCTAGGCTCGAAAAATTGCTCACTTCATCTTTTACTGCTGAGTTCATAAGACTCCAAGTCCCAGACACTAAATTTTAGGATAAGAATGGAATAGGTTTTGAAAGTGGATGTATGATGCTTTTTGAATAGAAGGAAAAGCCCAAAGGTACTTCTTCTGTAGTCCCTGCAAAGCAATCAGGTGCAAATTAGAAAAAAGTATTGACCATTGCTGCTCTTAGCAAATATAATAGATAAGCAAGAGAGCAGTGGGTTGTAGAAAATCTGCCACATGCCTCAGTTCCAAGTTCTGACAATTTTGAACAGTCTAAGTGACTGATGGCTAATTTGAGTTGATCTAGCTTCAGTTTACAAACACAAGCACCTAGTGTAAGGAAGTGCTAACCTCACTACTGATTTAACAGATACCTTCAGCAGACAGGGATACGAAATTACAATGGTTTGTCATTGAACTTCCACTGGCAGGAGACACCTGACAGAGGTTTCACCAACTCTATATGAAAAGTCCTAAGCAAGTTCTAGTATGTCTGTAAATTAGTAGATCTTAAAGCTAAACTGGAAACGAGTTTAGCTTTAAGCAAAGACAGAAGTTTCTTCAAGTATCAGCATATCTAACAGTAACACAGAAAAATGACGAAAACACTTTACACAGTAGTATTAAAAGGGCTTTAAAAGCACCTTCAAAAAAATTTCCAAAGCCATCTAAGAGTGTTTGTTCAAATCTGTATTTAGCCACACTTAATAAACAGGAAACAAAGAAGGAATGGTAGTTTGTTCAGTGGTGATGACCTCATTGTACCATCCAAGCCCTCTACCACCTCACAGAACACTGCAGTCCCCACTACATAATTCTTAAACTGATGCAGAAATAAGATTCACCTGCAGAAGGTTGTTAAGCATGCCAGACTGCTTTCTGCAACAACAGTGACATGAAAGAAGGCTTAAGCATTTTTTCTCTCTGTGCCTCTTTTCTTTCCTTTAGCTTTAATCATGCAAGTTGCCCTCTGACATCTGTCATAACCTATTATATTTCACTGCTGATGTTAGTAAATACAGACCTAAAATTCACTGGTAGGTGAAGAGAGATACTGCACAGCCCCAAGGTTCATCTCCTTCAGGAGAGAAATTCTAAGTATATCACCATAAATATTTTATGGCATGAGACATCCCGTGATGAAATAATTTTCTTTTTTATTTGCTTTGTGGTTGTATATTAGGATATTTCCAGAATCTACATAGCTACTGAAAGTCATTAATATTTCTTTAAGTTATGCTGGAATTTAACAGAGACTTTAAAGGTTAAGAAACATGTAGCAATATTTTCTAGCTGTCTTCAATAAGTTAAAAGTCCAACCTGATGTTGGGCTTTTAAATGTTTAATTACACAGATTAACAAATTAGAAGGTGAATCCAGACTTCTGAAGAACCCGGATTAAATATTTTTGCTCTAGATCTTCCATTTTTTTGGTAATAGGAAAAAAAACCCACCTCAACTGGGATAGCAATGGGGTTTTTAATGAGGCACACCTCAAACTGTAATTGAAATCTGAAACACAGCTAAAACAAATAATATCTGTGTGGTTGTTTTTTGCTTTAATACAAGCAAAAGTGACAACACAAGACACTGGTATCAAGTCACAAACATTGAGATTCCATGCTATGACTTCCTGTTTGAAGGAACTGTTCTGAGGTCTCAGTCTTCACAAGTTAACACCCCCTCACTGCTGTCGCAGAAATGTTACACAGAAGCATGCTGAGTGGGCTCCAGCTCAGCTGTAGAACATACCTGTTCCATGGCCTGCTTATCCCAGAAATATCTGAGATACACATGCACGATCAGAAAAATATTTGCAATATTTGCTTTCTCATTTAGGTGGCAAACAAAAGATCTTCCCTTGGAAAGCACATCCTTATCTAGATAACTCTGCTTTGCCGCCCCTCTTCCCTGATCTAAGCCACTTTTGAGAGGGCCAAAGAAGACCTTTGAAGATCTGAGAATTTATACAGACTATATGCTTTCGACGTGTTCAGCCCCTGCACGAGATCACCAGTTTTACCTCATCTTCGTTGCGGATATTGCACTGTACGGGAGTCACCTTGGCAGGACTCCTGGAAGAAAATGCATTATTCAGTTCTTCTGCAGCAGCTTTTAATCGGTCAAATTTACGAGAGGCAATAACAACACTGCAACCTGTAGAGACAAAATTGAAACATCCTTCAGCTAGCATAGTTAAAATTATAGTTATGCTAGTTTTTCAACAACATCAGGGAAATATCTTGTAGGATGTGTGTTTATCAGTCACTGGCTAGAAGATACGGTGGTCAAGTTCTTGCAAGAGAGGGAAATGACTGATCCCGGTGCTTCCCCGCAACAAGATCCCACTGTGCCAGGAAAAAAGCAATGAAGCAAAATGTTCACAAGGTTCCCTCCCCTTCCTGCAGAAAGAAAGATAGCCTGTCAGTTGCAGAGTCAGCAAAGCAGCTTTCAGACATCACTTCTGCTGCCTCTGCTTACAGGTGCCTCATTTATCAATTATGTGATTTAAAGGTGCCTCAGCAGGGTCTTGATTACAAAAAAACCGCTTGCTCCTAAAACCACAAAAACAACCTTACTGTACTTTTGGCTGTAATTTTTACTAGCAGTGAGGCAATGTAATGCTCTGCTTTTTAACCCTACAGTCTGAAGGAAAGGATGTCAGCCTCATGAGATTAATCCGTATCTGCAGACTGCAGGAACAGCAGGTTGCCCATGGCACTGCCACACAGTACAATCCCAGCTCGGAAAGGAGAGGAAAAAAGCCAGGCAGGAGCTCGGGCCTCCTGTTTTTTTACAGCATTTGGAAGCAGGACTCATTCTACAGAAAAGAAGAAAATAAACCAAAAAAACAATGCAGGTGCCAAATTAATGACAAGCACTCATACTACAACCAGTCTAGTTTCTTCTGTCATACCAGTGGACTCAATTTAGGACAGCCATTGCTACTACATAGACTGGAACAGACCACACCAAAATAATTCCTAGTGCAAACCCAATAGGCATGCAATTTCATATTATGGATAAGCCAATTACCAGCTTCCACTGGCAAGGAGGTCTTCCTCCCAGTTCCCTTCTTCCACAATCTCACCCTCTCAGCAGCAGCCATTCCTTCCTCATATCAGCTCTGCTGCTCATCTGTTTTAACATAAACTAATTCAACACCCTCAACCACCAAAAAAAAACTGTTAACATCTTGCCAGGTGGTTTTTTTTTTTTCTTTGTTTCTATTCTACTGTGTGGAATTTGGCCTCTCATGATCAAACAAACATAAGAATCAATTCAAAATAACGTGTGGGAGTAAAGAGCAGCAAGCTGTTCATTTGGCTCAGGCTGTCTTGTGAAAATATACAGAAAACCAAAAAAAAAAAAAAAAGCTGAATTCTTCCAGAAAGAAGGAAAGAAGTGTTGCAACTACATGACACCACCCTAGGAACAAGAGCTTCACCTTCAATCAGTGGACATCTTGAAACAACACAAGTAAAGGTATCAGTCTCTGAGGTTTGATGATTTTTTTTAAATTAAGAACTCCCATTACTTGCACACCCACTTCACTAACACGGAGTAGAGTTCATGAAGCAGCACGCACAATTACCAACTAACACAAAACACTAAATGACAGCAGTATTGTTACATTTATCAACTTAAGTGCTTATTAATACACACACTGATATAGAATAAAGTCTAGTAAAAGACTATAGTTTTGCTAAATATGCTAATTGAGAGATGCGGGAGATTCTACCTCACTGAGGAACATTTGGTACTTACTTCACAAGCTAATACTGCTTCAGTGTTTTTTTTATTTCACAAAGAATGACCAGACCACTTCCTCATAGGGTCTGGGGGGGAAAGGACACAAGTTTCCAGATGAAAGTTTTAAATCTGTCCAGAAGGCTTCAAAGAGGACTGGTTATAAACCCAATGTACATCATGACCAGCACATGTTACGTAATGACATACATTATTTCTCACTGCTCCTACAGGCATTCTCTGTCCAGCCAGCCCCTCTCAAAAAAAAAACCAAAACACTCTAAAGCACAAAGTATACATGGAAATAGATGCCAGTCTTCTTCTTGTCAGGAGTAGCCAGCAAGTGTGCAGGTAAGGAAGGCTACTTGGATGTAAGCCATAGCTCTTTCTTTGTTTTCTCACATACACTTTGTAGAGATTTGCAGCCTTGTTTTCTGTTTGGAAACACTTTCATTATTTGTATTTTGCTTGAGAAAAGTAATGTGGATCAAATTAAGTACGATTTTAAGGCAACTGGGTAACATCATCAGCCAACAGTGTGATGACACTCCAAAAGTGCCTATTTAAGACAGCATGTAAGGACACCTTAAAAAAAAAGGAAAAGCTTAGTTCCTCAGTAATACAAAGATAGCTAAAACTATCCCTCACTTCAGCTCCCCAGAGCAAGTGGAAAGCTGGAGCCACAAAGGCCAGGAGTGGCAAAGATGTCTCCCAGCACAGAGTCTTAACAAAGAAAGCTCTTTCTACACAGTGAAACAGCGTGTTGCACATTTCAACAGCACAAACTATGGTGAGCACAGTGCCGTGAGGCAAAATTACAGTGCTGGTGTTCTGAAGACAGCAAATGCCATCATGAGAATAAACATTATTTGAAAACAATCTGATGCTGATGCTCCCTATGTTGAAACTTGTAGAAAAGGTTGCAAGGTGGCTGACTTGGAAGACTGCCTTTCCTTCCGGATTTTATCACTTCTCTGCAATCGGCATGGGAAGAAAGGCCACACAGCACACGCTGAAGATCCACCTTCACTGGAGGACATTTCTGTGACAAGCACTGAGAGAAGCACCATTGCTCTGTGCTCACTGCGAGGGCAACAGTGCAAAGCCATAGCTGAACAACCAGCTAAATCCTCCAGTTGAGCAAGATGAAAGCTCACTTGAAAGGGAGTATGGGAGGAAGGGTCCGCGTCTATCAGGGCTTAACAGAACCTCTCCGCCGACTGTCTTTTCAACAGCGCACCTTCTAAGCGCTAGCAGCTCAGAAGACATCGCCCCGCAGGAACCTCAGCCCGCTCTCTCCATTCACCGACTGCCCTCACAGCGTTCTACCCACCAGCTCCTCCCACACCCCCTCCCCGAGCGCTGCCTGCCCCCCAAGAGGGAGCACGGTCCCCGAGCGCCCCGCGGTTCGCCCCCTCAAACTCCACCCTCACCTCAGCCGGGGCCCTGCTCCCCCAACACCTACCCCGGCC
>NW_008589307.1:0-20055 GCF_000691845.1 Merops nubicus
TGTCGGGGGAAAGCATACGGCCCAGGAGAACGGGGCTGGGAGCGAGAGCCGCTGAGCCGACCCCCCCGAGGCGTCTGCCCGGGTCGGTGCGAGGTGGGAGCTTCCCCCCGGCACACCCCGGGATGTCCCCTCGGGGCGACGCGGGGCTGAGCACATGGTCGCTTCCCTCGGGGCCGAGCTCGTCCTGCTCGGGGTCTGCTCCGCATCTGTCACGGCACCGCCTTGGAGCCCTGGTCGAAGTGATTACTTATAAAAAACTTCAGCTTGCAGAAGGTTGTCCAAAAGGTAATTTACTTAAATATGCATTTTCCCCCTCCTCCTTCGCTTTACTTGGTCAAGACATCTTATGAAGAGAAGGAAAAGCAATGCAATTATTTGCGTCCAAGATATATGGCAGCTCCTAGGGCAGAGAAGAAGATTTAAACTTCCGAAGACCTGGCCCTAGCAAATTAACATCTCCAGTGAATCACAGTATTAACTTTTTTTAAACTTGAATTTTATGATCGTTTACTTGTTGGTCCTTCCTGTTATTTAAGCACTCTCGTTACTGTGTTCAGATATTTAAAGATTAAACGTCTCCTTTGTACTTAAAATGACAATGCTGTTTTATTTTGTAAGCAGCAAAGCAACTTCTATCTTTAATATAGACCTTTTTATCACTCAGCTGTAAATACCTGCTCTGTTTGTAAATCTACCCCTGATTTGTGGGGTGGCTTTGCAAAGGTCACTTTAGTTCAACTTCCTTTTTTTTGTTGTTGTTATAAAGCACCTTTATTAAAGATTTAATATGATAACGGGCTAGATTTGGCATTTGTAATTTTATTTCACATCTCATACTTCTGTGCCCTGAGAGCCAGGCTTTGTAAAGCAACTTGTCCTTGGTTCTGCCCGTGAAGCCGGGTGGTGGATCATGGTGTGCGGGAGGTGCACAGCCTGGCTTGTGTCTGATGTTAAGTGTCCTACTTATTTAAAAATGTTGAGAGCTCTAAAAGGGTCAGTGTAATCCATACCACACATGCGCTCAACTGACCTAGAATTAACGAGATAAAACACTTTACTTCTGGATAAAAGGTGGCGTGTTCGTTTTCTCTTGAGCGACGAGCACGATGAATTGCGTTTTTGAAGTGCCCGATGCCCCTCAGTTCAGAGGGTGCCTGAACACCCCCCTTCTGCAAAGGCCTGGGTTGACCTGGTGAGACCGGTCACAAGAGAAGGCACCAGCCATGTGAATGTGCTCACTGGGGAGGGTACCTGTTAGCCTTGGTGGCCAAGGGAGGTCGGTGTAGAGACCACGGAGATGGTGGGCAGCCACGATGTGCTGAGACAGCTCACAGAGCTGTATGCCCTGCCAGGGCCCCTGGTTTACGTTGGTTAGTAAGTTATGGTGGCACTTGCTGTTTCACGCTGTGGCACCGAGTTTCCCTTCCAGGAGTTTTCAGCTTCTGTGAGCAGGAGGTAGCAGGCAGGTGCTTGTGTGCTGCAGTGTAGGTGCACGTATACCAGGAATGTGGTGGTTAGTGTGATTTACTGCCTTGATGGACCCGATAGCCTATGCTAACAAGTTCATTCTGTTGCACAGGCAGCCTAGACTGCCCTCATGCCCGTGTGTCCGTGTTAAAAAAACGCTATCGCAAGCTAAAGTTAAGTGTGTAACTTTTCCAGATGCACTTGGAAATCATTGGCTGTCACTTTGCCAGAGGGGTTCTTTGGTTGTCCTGCTGTAGCACTTGGCCATCAGCATCTTCCTTCCCTGCTCCTTGTGGGCCTGTAACGTGCATGCTGGAGACATCAGATCTCAAATTGTTGCTGGAGGCACTTAACATTGGCGCAGTCTTCCAGTGAATGGGGAGATGGCCTTCTGCTAAAGGTTCATACTGTGCTCTGAAATCTGGAGGCCCAGCAGTGATTTAGTGAGGCAAAACTGAGGCAAATTTCAGCATGTAGCCTTGCAAATGTGTTCTGATTGCTCAGTGCTGCAGTGGGTTTGATACACTGTCCTAGTATACGTATATATATAAAGGTGTTTCTCAAACATGCTTCTTCAAGTATGTTTCCCAGTGGTGGCGTAGTTAATTGGAAGTCAGTATATGAAGTATCCCAGGGTAGATTTTCTGCATTAATTGGAGTGGAATGCAGAGTAAATGAACGCTCATGTTTACAGCCTGCCCAATCTAGAGGGTGTATCTTTGAACTCAGGGTGAGGAATGTCTCTGGTCTCTCTGTGGCTGACTATGGGTCTTGCTTTCCGCTGCTAGATTACAGCTCCATTCCACAAGGCCTTAAGCACGTGTGTTGATTAGTCACAAGTTAATAATTTTAAATTAAACTGAAGTGTAAGTGTATGTCATCTACAAAGTGTTTATATTTCAAGGATCTTTAATTTTAGCAGGGCAAGTTCTGAGAAGTTAGAGGAACTGGTCTATGAAGTCCACAGGTCTGAAGATCTGTAGGAGTTGGAGTTTGGTTTTCTTTTTTTTCTTTAAATAAAAGGAAAAGGCTTGGATGTCTTGGAAGGTGTAACAGCTGCTTGGAACTGCATTTTAAAGAGGAGGTAAAGCTTGCCAAGTGGGGCTGCAGACCTTGCTGTGAGAATAAGATACTGCAAGTTACTGGCAAACCTGTAAGGAATGACGTGAAGGAGGGGATTGATTATCAGAGAGCAGAAACTGCAGGGGTAGCACTTGAGTTGCCAAAAGCTAGAGCATGAAGAAATTTAAGGTGAAGTGGAATAAAAAAAACAAAAAGAGAGCTTGGCTATGATGTTGTGAGGACCAAGCTGTAGTTGAAAAAACCTCTAATGCCCCCAAAATGAGCAGTTGTGACTGTTTTCAGATAGGGATGACGATTTGAGCATGGGAGAAAGAGGGTGTTAAATGGAAAGAGACAGAGTAAATGTCTTATGTCTGCTTCCAGATTTAACATGGTCAAATTAAGGAAGCAAAGAGGGTCTGAAAAGGTTGGTGCAGGTTCTGTTTTAGGGGTCTGAAAGAGTTGGTGCAGGACATTGGAGCGAGGTTAAAAAAAAACACAAACAAAAAACCACCAACAAAACCAAACAGGATTGGTTATCTGTCAAGTTGAATGTGACATCAATATAGCAAATGAAGTATACTTGTACTTGTTTTAGAAGAAGAAAATGAAATCTTCACACATTTTACTCTGGTCTCAATAGTATTCAAGGATTTAGAAGAAATTTGGAATGGAAAAAGTAAGTATAAAAAGATAAGTGGAAAACAGGATAAAATGCATCATGGATTTGCCACAATTAGGTCATGAAAGACTAAAGTGATATTATTGCTAGTTAAATACTGAGTGTCTTAGACAAAAGCAGCAGAAGGCTTCAGTTTGAAGTGTGTACGCCATGGTGGGCAAGACACTGAAAATTACTAAATTGGAACTATGGGGCTTGGCTAAAGAATGGTGCCGTGTCTCCTGAAGGAGAAATTGTGACTCTGCATGAAAGTGTCTGCATGAATAAAGGAATTCTTACTCTGGGTGGGTGTTAGTGGGGGGCTGGTCTTTTTTGCTTCCCCATAGTGGCTGAGATAACTATGTGCAAAGGATGAGTGCTGATGGGGCAGAGTTAGGAAATGTAGTCAGCACTGAGGAGGGTTGGATTATTGCATGGGAAGGACTGAATGTCTGTGATGGGTGAAGCAACAGGAATGAGAGGAAGTTAAAATGCTCTAAAAGTGAAGTTTTCTACTGAGTGATTGCTAACAACACATCTGCTATCAGCTGGCAAGTTTTAAACAGGACTTGGAGGAAAAGGCCTGAATGCTGTAATCAGATGTTGTGGCTTTATTTGATGGTGAGCATGAAATGAAAGCAAATGTGATTCTCAGTGAGAGCTCTTCAAGGCAGGTTATTACACAGGGCGTTAGGGAGACTTCATGTCAAATGGTGTGTGTAGTTCTGGTCACTTGTGTACAAAAACACTAAATTCTAGTTGGACACGTACAGGGATGCCCAGGCTACAGAGATGATGGGGTGTGAACAGTCTGGAGTTATATAAGAACCCAAAACTGAAGCTCTGCTGGCTTATGTAGCTTAGTAATGGCAGAGAGGGGGGATAACAGCTGCCTATAAATTCCCTGGGGCAAATTCTTGGAGAAGAGGAAGGGTCATAAACCGAAGGTTCATCTGTGATTTTGGATTAAAAACTTGACATACAGGAGGATGATTTGATGGCATGTTGAATGAATGTTAGAATATTGTACATGGGGAATTCAAAATGAGTTTCCTAGCTGTCAGATTTTGGATGCCCTTCCAACTCTGTCTTTGAATTTGTGTTTGCATATGACTGTTAAAAGGAAATGGGCAGTTCAGGTAAATATATTTGTGTATTTTCTATAACCCCCTCATCTATGGCCCTAGCTGCTGCTTTTTTCTTCTCTTTTTGGTGCAAAAGGGACTGGAATCAAGTATAACTCATAAAATATTAATGATAAGCGCAAATTAATCTGCATGGGACAGAAATTGCATAAATGGACGTGCAGGCTGGAGGTCAGGATGGGTGACTTGAACCCATGAATAAATAAAAGGATTGTGCTCTTCTGAGTGCGTGCCCATATCTATCCTCTGGCTGACTTCATGTTCCCTGGTCTCCATGGCATGTGCTGCCATAAGAGGTGTAAAGATGGTGTATGTGGTTTGAAGGCTACACCATGTTGACTTAATTTGTTTTTTGCTATAGCACGAGGGCCTGTCCATTTATAAACTCTACTCTAGCTGGGCTTTGGATGCTCAGTCAAACCTCTGGAAGTCTTGAGATGACCCTACAAAAAGGAAGAAGAATGCATTTCATCCGTGTGGATATATCTTGAGAACACTAATTGAAAAAATCACGGTGCTTTGAGTGTGTTTGTGCATCAAAGCAAGATCAGTGCTTATGATACTGCTTTATGTCTATTTGTTTTGAATTTATGAGGCAGGTGTCCTACTTCCTTAGAAGCAATCCAGCTGCAAACTTGTTTCCAGCATAGTTTATTAAAAACCTGAACTATTAAATTTTAGGTGTTTACTTTAAATGCACGTGTGTTTTTTCTTTAAAGAGGATCTGTGTAATGAGCTCAATGTGTCAGCATCCCCCCCCTGGGAAATAATCGTGAAGAGATTGTGTTGAGCCATCAAAAGAATAATTGAACAATCCCATGGAAAATTGAATTTATTGTCTTGGTAGCTTTATAGCATGTATTACTAGGCTATTCACTTAGTGTGATTTTTCATTTGCTCCTGTTGCTCCTTTATACGATTGTTGGCTGTATCATTAAAAAAGATGAGACTGGGTCTCTGATTTGCATTTGTATGGCACCTTCCATTTGACAGCCTTCAAGTTCCAAATATTAATGGATGAGGTGGGGAAGTTATTTCAGATTTACAAAGGAGAGATTCAACCTAAATTTAGTCTCTAGCGAATCAGAGAGCAGAGCTCTTGTGTTCTGATGCTTTGCAGTGTTCTTTAAAAACAAAGTCACTCAAACGATTTCCTGTTACAATTTGAAGTCTTGGAAAAGTCTGCATTAAAAAACGGGAGGAAGTGTCTTAAGGCTTCATTGGACAGGGAAGATAACAGCAGCATGTAGTATTGTCTACAGCTCAAGCAAGTTGGAAGGAATGTCTTGTTAGTAGGTCAAGGAACGGAGTGTTTGTGGTGAGCATGGCCAGACTGGGGAGCAGAGAAATGACTTGGAGCAAGGAGCAAGTGGCGTGAGAGGTGGAGGTGAAACCTGGAACATGCACATGTGAGAGAACACAAGAGAGGTAAATGTGATTGAGGAATTATGGGAAGACAGAACCAATATACTGGTGAACAGGGAAATGGAGGAGAAATGCTTATTTATCACACAGGAACTCAGTATGCACGTTAATGTGTCCAAATTAAATTGGAAAGCTCATATTTTTAACCTGTGTCCAAATTAAATTGGAAAGCTCATGTTTTATTCATCACTGTGATGGAACTGTGGGATATCTATTAGCTGTTTAGGAAAGCACATTTTCAAAGAAAGGTTACAGCAGGGAAGGAACAAAGCAGAACCTTGGAATAAACTGCAGGAGAACTTTTTAGATGTGAGTAGCTGTAAATTACCCGATGTGTTGCATAGTTTGGCAGCAGAGGAAAAGGGAAGAGTTGTGGACAGAAGAATGGGGGAAAAAAGGTTGTTCTGCAGCCTTCCAGTGGTTTAAGTTTCGGATTTCCTCATGGTGGTTTTCTGTGCAGATAGGAGCTGAAGGAGTGTCCTTCTCTTGTGAAAGGACCATTGGTAACAGAGCCTTCCTCTTTGTCCAGTACTTCTACACAGCATTAGACAAGACTATTTTAAAGACCTACCCAAATTCAGGACAGGACCCAGACCTTTGGATTTGTGATGACCTTTGTATGTTGTCTTTCTCTATTTGACGAGTTAATCTGTGCACGTTACCATTTGGCAGGTCAGGGGGCCACGAGAAATGAAAAGGTTTCTTGTTGTGTGTATATGGATGTATTCTGCAGCTTAAATTAGGAGAATAATTTAAGTAATAGTTGGGTAGAGCACTTCTGAGATGGTGGTGATAATGTTTTATTTGTACCTTATTATATATATATTTATATGTATAAAGTAGTGTTGCTGTGATCTATTTAACAGACTTATTTCTCCTCCTGTTCACCTCCAGTGGTTTTAGACCAGTTTTTTAATATCTCAATTAAGAACATCTTATCACTCCCCATACATGCACATCCTTCAAGACTGCATTTTGAAAAATTTAAATTTAATACCAATTTGTAAAGTAGTCATGTAAGTACAAGTAGGTAAAATGTGATAGATTTCACTCACATGTAGTGTTTAATTGCCAGATTGTTATTATCTGTGTTGTCTTGCCTTTCTGAGCTTTGATATTACTGAAGTATATTACTGCTGAGTTCTCCCAGGGTGTTGGTTCTGAATGCTGAATGATAATTGCAGCGAGTGACAGTCCTGAAGGAATGTAAATGATAGGCAGTGTGGATGGGACTTCATGGATTGCTTGTAGTCCCTTTGGATGGGTGTTAACTTTCTCTCTGGAGATCACTTGTGGCTGTTGGACTTCTCTCTACATAATAAAACTTGATGCAATATGTAGGGACTTACTGATAAATTAATCCATTCCATTAAAGTAGAATCCCAGTTCTGCAACATGTGAGATTTCTGCGGCGTGTTTGTGTGAGTGCATGGGGAACGCTGGCAGAGGTGAAGCTTTGCTCGGGCAGACTTCCTGCAGGACCTTCACGTGTGCTTTGCTGAAGGATTTCAGGTGCTTTCATTAGTTTTTCCTTTATTGTTACTGCAGTGTTTGCTGTGCAAGTTCAGGGGATTACTCCCATTTAGTATTGGGTCCCATTTCAGTAAAAGAAGTGACGCATATTAGGTTGGACTTCAGAAGTTGTAGCAGAAGTGAGTCCTCCAAATCTTCGTGTATTTAAAGTGGCATGTTTCAGGTCTTTTTTTTTTTATCTCTCCATTCTTCCTTTTCGATACACTGCAGAAAAGGAGAAGCTGACTCTAAAGAAGCACTGCCTATAGAAATGCATGTTGTAAACACTTGAATGTGGAGACAAAATGTTGTTTTCCTCCAGTCTTTGCTGTGTTGGTTTGAGGTGTTCACTTGTGATTATAATAAATTTGTTTATTTAGAAGTAAACATTTTTTTTCTGATGGCCTGTTGATTACAGCAAGTTTTGTGCTATCACAAAGGTTCTATTTTAGGAATATCTCCTTTTTTTTTTTCCTGTTTAATTGAAAGATGATCAGTGTCACTTCTCTCTTCCTTCCCTCTCCATCCCCCTTAAAACAAAACAAAACCTTCAGTCCTTAAACAAAAGTGTCTCTGTTTTTACATTTGTTTTATGAAATTGCTTAAATCCTTTGGGAAAAGCTTTCCTCTCACAGGAAGAGGGGAAAAAAAAACCCCTCTTAAAGCCAAAAACAGCAAGCCTGCTACCAGACATCACAATGTTTTGCTATCTGAATAGTAGCAGATTGCATAAAAGAAGCAATTTCTCATCTTAATGAATGAAAAGTGGAATTGCGGAAATGCACAGAAATAGACTGACGATTTTCACTCAGCAAATGTAAAATTGGTAGCATGCAGAGCAAAAAATCTGTATCTTCCTTGGGGCTTCTCTGGATTGTTGCTGTTGGGACTGGAAGTTTAAATGGGATATTTCAGAGCTCTGAAAAAAAAAAATTTTTTTTTAGAAAATCAGTTGCTCTCTGCTGGCCTTTCTGATTTTTTGTTGCTGTTGTTTTTAATTTGAAACCATTTATTCCTAAAAAAAGTCTCTTGGTTCTACATCTTTGGGCTGTTCTGATGCCATTGCAGCATGAGGTTCTCCCAAATGCAATAAAAATGTGAAGTTGAGTTAGTGGCCTGCTATTATCCATCACCTGCATTATTATGTGGGCTGGAGGGATCAAGGAAGGAGGAAAATTGTCGAAGTAAATGCTGAATGTGAATAAAAAAACCAAACCAAACCAAACCAAAAAACAACCATACCCCTTTGAGGTCTCCTTTATACCAGCAGGTAATAGCTTATTTTTTGTAGAGTAGGAAATCAGACCCTGGGCTAAAACAATGGTATAGGACTGTATACCAGAGGGCACCTTTGTACTCCGGATTCTCCATGTAATGCTTACATGTCAACATCTGAAGCACTTAGAATAGAATAGAGTGTTTTAGGCTGGAAGGGACCTCTAGAGGTCATGTGGTCCAACCTCCCTAGGCAAGCAGGGACGTAGGTCAGGTCACTCATAGCCCCTCTGCCATCAAGCCTGACCTTGAATGAGACCAGGGATGGGGCCTCCACCACCTCTCTAGGCAGCCCCTTCCAGTGATCTATATTATTATATTCCAGTGATCACCCTTATATTAAAGATTTTTTTCCAATATTGAATCTAAATCTATCCTTTTCTAGTTTAAAACCATTCCCCCTCGTCCTGTCATTACAAACCCTTTTGAATAGACCTTCCTCTGCCTTCATGGAAGCCCCTTCAGGTACTGGAAGGTCGCTATAAGGTCCCCTCGGAGCCTTCTCATCTCCAGGCTGGACAGCCCCAACTCCCTCAGCCTGTCTTCGTATGAGAGGTGCTCCAGCCCTCTGATTGCTTTGGTGGCCCTCCTCTGGACTTGCTCCAGTGTGTCTACATCCTTCCTGTGCTAGACGATCCAGAACTGGAACTGGACATTCCAGGTGAGATTTCACCAGGGCAGAGCAGAGGGCAGGATCACCTTTCTCCATCTGCTGGCCATGTTTCTTTAGATGCAGCCCAGGATGTGATTTGCCTTCTGGGCTGTGACTGCACATTGGTGCCTCATGTCCAGTTTTTCATCCACCAGCTCTTCCAAATCCCTTTCCACAGGACTGCTCTCCAGTATATCCTCTCCCAGCCTGTACTAATAGTGCTGGTTATCTCAGCCCAGGTGCAGGATCCTGCACTTGGCCTTGTTGAACCTCATAAGGTTCACCTGGGCCCACCTTTCCAGCCTATCCAGATCCCTCTGGATGGCCTCCCATCCTTCTGGCATGTCAGCTGCACCTCCCAGTTTGGTATCGTCATGTTTACAACCTCTGGAATCGCTGTAACTTTGATGCTATGCAGCTGTGGAGCAGCTGTGTCCTCACCACTGGCCTGTCCAACTGTATGGCACTTCCTGAACTTATTTTGACATCTTAACCTCATCAGCACACCTATCTACTTGTCCTTCTGGTGCCCAGGAGAGGAACTGTGCACACTGGAGTGGCGTCCTTACCACTTAGAAAGGCATCTGCTGAGATGATTCTGTGGAAGTTTACTTTGTAGTTAACTTTAAGTGTTCTTCATCAAGCCTAGGCCAGAGAATTACAGGCTTTGGGGAGATAAAGCTGAATTAACTTGTGATTTGCTGGCTAAGCAGCATTAATGTTTTCATTACTTGGTCTAAAATGGAATAGGCAGAAGCTGTAGGGAGAGGCCCTATCCCCCAACTACATTTGATTTAATAAAATATAGGATTTCTCTTTCTAAACTCTCATTATCCAAGAACTGCTGTGAAGGTATCAAGTGATGCCGTTTAGATTATCACAACCAACTAATTTGATTTCCATATTACTTCGGGATGACTGTTACTGAAAAGACTCTTTATAAGGTGCTCTGTCCCAGTATGAAACTGGATCCTCACCCTCCACATCCTGCATACTCCATCCTACAGGCTGCATTGCTCAGCCAGGGAGTAGAGAAGGGTATTTGCCTCCTGTTCTATCATGAATACTCATCAAATGCTACTACTGGCAGTAGGCTTGCTTTAGTGCCAGAGAGCAGGATGATATTTAATATTTTGATCAGAGATGACCAGAGGAGCTGTGGAGTAGAAGAGCTGCCCAGTCTGTAGACCCAAGCTCCCTCCCACTGTCCTTCATTCCTGTTTTGCTGCACTGCCAAAATGTTTTCCCTGAAAACCCCCAAAGACGGGTGTCAGAAAAGCCCTGGTGTTATTTACACCTCAGAGCTGTGCTGTAGGAGTGGATGTGGTTTGTATTGCAGTGCTGAGACTGGTGGCATGTCACCTGCTGCTGCAGTTTAAGCCTGAAGGAACGGGGTAGATTTGGACTACAGGGACAGATTTATATTAGGTATAAGGAATAAATTTGTTATGATGATAGTGAAACACTGGCACAGGTTGCCCACAGAGGTGGTACATGCCCCATCCCTGGAAACATTCAAGGTTAGGTTGGGGAAGGCTCTGAGCATCCTGCTTTGGTTGCAGATGTCCGTGTTCCCTGCAGAGGGGCTGGATTAGGTGGCCTTTAAACCTCCCTTCCTCCCCAAACCCTTCTCTGAATCGCAGTAGGAGTTGGAGAGGAAGGCAAGGAGGTAGTTTGTCTTATGGCAGTTGTGGTACAGATACTGTCTAATGCAAAGCTGGCTGCTGTGAGGTTCCAGTCTTTCTGCTACGTCTTTCCCATGCATAGAACTTCCACTGATTTAAAGCTGAATCTCTGATGAGAAACAAAACCTGTTCCTTAATCAGTGTGAACAAAGTATTCCATGAAAGCAAATCTACTTAGGGCAAATTGTGAAAGCCACGTAATATTTAAAAATGAAATCAGCTGTTCCCTGTGTTGAACCAGACAGCAGAGTGTTGGCAATCCCTGTGAAGTCCTCCCACAATGAAGTGCCATTTGGTACCATAATACGCTGAGCTAAGAGAAGCAATCATAATTCTGCACTTAGTCCTTTTTGCACCACAGCTCTGCAGTTGCAACAGGGGATTTAGTATAGTTTTCTTAATATCTTTCTCTTCTTATTAGGCAATATATAGAACACCAAAGTTCTAAAGTGTATTTTAAAATAAGTGATATGCTGGAGTGGAGAAAATAGCCTCTTGTTCTTTGGAGCAGTCACATGGATACAACTTTTTTTTTTTTTTCCTTTGTTTGAAATAGTTCTGCTTGTTCATTGGCATGGCAAAGTATAAATGAGAATATAAGAAACTGTGGTGGCTGCCCTGCAGACTTCACTGGGGCATGTTCTCCAAGGATAAGGAAGAGGCAGATGTTGGTAAGGATATGGAGGAGGGGATTACAGTGATAGAGTATGGCTGGGTTAGTTTTGGCCAATGGGCTTTGTACCTCTGAAGGTTCCTGCAATGGGGAATGTGCTATTGGGTTTGCTGTCCAGCATATCTTTCTTTTTTTAAGTGTTATATCTTTCACAGCTTCACAGCCTTTGGCAGCTTGAAGTATGGGAGAACTGCTTTCCTCTACTGAGAAACTGCACAACATACCTGCTTAATTGTGCTCAATTACATTATGGCTTTTGTTTTAACCAATTCTCTTCTGAATTGAGTGGAAAAGTGATGCCGCCTTCATGAGAAGGGATGCATGTATTCTACATGTAAACCTATGTACAGCTTTTTCAGATGATTTAAAAGCACATTTCAAACCTGATCTGAATTATCTTGAGTTATATAGTTGGTCTTCAGCCTGACTACATATGAAATGTAAAGTGACCTAAAATGAAGTTGTCTGGTTTAATATGTCATCTGCTCATAAAATACTAACTAGTCACAAGGGAAAATCTTGTTGGGGAAGAAATTCAAATTACATACTGCCTTATTGTCTCTGTTGCTACTTTTCTGTTATTATCTTATTTCTTAGATTTAATTTAGATTTTTTTTTCCTTCTAACGATCTTTAGGTCCTGTATTTAAACCATTAATGCCTCATTTTTGATGTCTGTAGTAGTTTTACCTTTATGTTAATATATGTAGATGAACAGGTCAGGACTTGACCTGTATAATAAAAGTTCCTTAATTTACTCCTGTGTACATTCTCTAGGGTGTGGGTATTTAAATAAAAAGGGGGTGGGGGGGGGGTGGGGAAATGAGCTGATGGAGTAGTTGTAGCTGGAGACTGATCCTTCTGAAAGGAGTGGAGTTGTCAAAATAGCCACCCTCTGATGCTGTTTTTTCCTGCCCTTGCTGTAAAAACGGCTTGTGGAGACACATCAACAGTAAGTTGATGATGTCTCCTGCAGTAGCCCATGGTACGCAGCCTGGCCTGTCTCCCTTCTGGGACTGGGGGTTGGATGGGCTTTGGGTTGGACCATAGAGTCTACCTAGTCATCCCTTCTGGATCCTTTGGTGGCCTCTACCTGTGCTTCTGTGAGGAATGGTCAACAGGAGAGCCGTGACTGACTCAAGGGCTGCTGCACCAGGAGCCCAACCCTGCAGAGCACTCACAGATCACAGTCAAGATTTGCAATGTGGATAGAGAGAAAACAGCAGTCCTTTCACATAACATGCCCAGGAAAATGTGCATGCATGAGATGGGGAAAAGGAGTGAATGGGAAGCTGTAGTTGGATTTGCACCGTTGACTGTGGGACCTGCAGCATTCTCCATCATTCAAGGAATGTTATGTGGATGTCAGCAGGTAATCTGGAATCATTCTGGAGGCAAAAGACTGAATCCTCCTCCCCATCCCTTGTTATTTTTGCCATAACATGATGGTATCCACGTGTGTACATACACAAATAATATTCTTTGTTAGTATGTCCTAAATGTTTCTGCAGGGACTTGATCTAATCTTCTAGATGATCTTTCCCCTTCTGCAGCTGGTTTGGACCAAGTCTGGGGAAGCAGTTACAGTGCATGGTCTGCATCCAGAGGAGCAGCATTGCTCCTCTGAGGACTGCTAGCTATGGTAGGAACGCAGTCCTTACAGCAGGGCTGGGCCAGAACTTGGGTCCTGCCCTGAGCTGCGGAGAAGTTGTCCAGAAGCCCTGAGCTAGGGCGTTGCTCCCTTGTGTCTTCTGAAGAGGGCTGAACAGACTGGTGACAGCACAGTGTGAGGTTGGTGCCTGGTGAAATGTATTCCCCAGGTCCCTCTCAAGTATCTCTCCTAAAACATCTCAAGTGCTTTTACTTTTCACCTATTGCCTGTTCTTTGATTTGCTTGTCTGGAATCAGTGACTTCTTGTAGAAGTTCTTGCTGGTGGTATAAGGTAACTTGGCAACATCTCTGAGAAAACAGTTATATGGGGAAGAGGTTATTTGGAGATTTTTTTTCTTATTTGGAGAACTACCAAAAGCTGGGAGTGCAAAATGTGTGGTGTTTTTTTTTTTTTTTTTCCTCTGAAATCTCACACTGCTTTTCAAAATAAAGTCTTCTGCCTTTAAGTGGGTGAGTTCTCGCTTAAAAGTAGTGATTCCCAAATGTTCTTATTTGAGCCAAGAATAAACTCTGTCTTCTTATATGCAGTCTCTTCAGAGCAGCCTGCCTTCAAAAGAGAAAGAATTTAGTCGTCTTTTAGAAATTTTATTCTCTTTATAGAATGTAATGAGATTGTTTTTTGAAGTAAAAGCTGAGGGTTACAAGTGGAGATGCTCTGTTGCATTTTTTGGCTTAATTTTACGCAGGATAAAGCTCTTCAGCATTTAATACAGTAAATTGTTTAAAAGGATAAGTTATATAATTGCCATGAACTTCTAAATAAGTGTTAGTACTCAGTTGCCAGTAACGGCACACTGCAATAACAGTCAGAAATTAGCAGACACAAAATAACTATCTGAACTCTTCCTTGTACTAAGCTGAAAATCAAGACGGTGGCTTTCTAAGTAGGAAAATCATGGCAGATATAGTCAAATCTTTTAAAGACTTTTCTGCTTTTCTTTTCGATTATCCCTATTTGCATATCTTAATTATGTAAAGGCCTTCAATGTGCGAGCTGAAGTGCTGTTTTATTTCTCCAAGTATCTTTTAGTATCAGCTCAGTGCGTGCCAGTTTTTTTAGAAGCTTGTTAAGTTGTCTATGACAGTTTCTTCATGGCTTAAATAAGGCAGCTGATGTCCAACAGCTTTAAAATAATAATGAACACCATAAAATTCTTTGAATACTTAGTAAGATGATCCTACAGCTTTGTTTCAAACAGGCAAGCATGCATGCAGTGTATGGAAACAAGTTCTCCCTTGCTCTGTGATACCTGTTGGTGGACTGCAGCTGACTCTTCAGGCAAGAAAAGTACCTAGTGGTAGAATATGAAGTGGTATTAAACCTGTCAGAAAGGGAAAGGTCAGAAAATGGCCTGCAAACATTTTCACTTACTGGTGCTACAGTGGGGTTCTATTGCTCTCAGCATTGGCTACAAATGAGGTAGCAATTGAACCCAATTTATGGATAAATCTCACCACATTAAATTCTACTGCATTTTAAGAGAAGCAGTACCAAACGTAAGCAAAATGTCTCTTGCTGCTTTGGTATTCAGATTTTTGTGACAAAATGGCTTAGGATTGAAATGAGTAGTTTCAGTCTTGGGTGATAGTGGAGACTTCTCAAAGCTGCTGTGGAGGAGAACATATTTTCTGTGGTTCTCCTTTATTGCACTCTGTGCCAGACCTATAATCACAGGGTTTAGAAACCCCTTCCCATACACTTTCTAATAGTGGCCCATTAGTTCCATAGAGCAAAACAGGTCCATGGACTTCTGAATGGCTGATGTTCACTTGGCTCCCAGGTGTGCCAGGAGAGCTCCCAGTTAGAGACAACAGGAATTCCTGAGGTCCCAAGCCCAGCTAGAGACTTACTGCTGTAGCACCTAATGCAGCTTGGCTTTGTGCTGTAGTTTAAAAGCATCAGACTGTGTGAGGCAAAAGGAGATGGTATTTAAAGATGAACCTTGCTCTTTTACTAGTTATTTTGCAGCCCTGGATAAATGATACTATCTTTTAAGATTATTTCATTGTTAGGGGAATTCCGTTGTCTTTGAAGCACTCCTCCTCAGCTGAAGACCTTTACCAAGTGCAAAGACTTTCATCAGTTAATTCAGGAATTTACAGAGAGGTAGCGCAGAGTTCACAGAGAGGTGCTGGGGTATGACTGTGTCAACTTCAATTCATAGAATTGTGAGATATGTTTGCAATGAGAGGGTTTTTTTTTTCCTGTTTTCTTGAGCTTTTTTTCTCACTGTCAAGTCCATTCCCAGGAATGGTGGGTTGAGTGTATGTGTCACATCCAGGTGTCATTCTAGCAAAATCAGTGACAAGATGGTGTGTGTGGCTATTGTTTGGTTTTGAGGAAGGGAGATACTCCACTTCCTAAACCAAAAAGAAACTTTCCTCAGACAAAGCTTGATCTTTTTTGTAAGTATTTCAAATCCTGCCTGTGTATTGGAGGTGCATGCCCAGACCACATGCTGCCTAGTTACTGCTGCCTCTGTGGACAGGAGGATTAGAATAGAGTTTCAGCCCTAATCCTGGGCTTCCTGTGCAGATTCACTTTACAGTCTTATTCCTGTTTATTTGCCTGTGTGTTGGAAAGTACGTTTTTATTTATACTTGCGCTCAAAAAAAAAGGCATTAACAGTGGTATTTTTATTTTTTTTATTGTATTGATGAACTGTGGTAAAGATCTATTGCTTTTCTTATTCCCCCCAGACTCTTCACAGGGTGGTAACTAATGATGGGTTATGCAAATTCCTGCAGTAAAACGAACTGGTTTTCTGATAATTAAAACTAAATGAGAGCAATTTTAGATTTAGGTTACTTCAAAGTATCTAAATTATTTAGGATCTGAAGTCTTTAATTTTTTTCAACAAATGCCTTCATCTACTTTTTGTTACTTTTAAACTCTACAGTAAATACATATTGTTTCTTACATATAGAATATCCTATAATAAAACCCCCCCAGATTTTGTCTTCCTCAGGGCTTGAACTGACTTTCAGAATTTTGTGAAATGTGAAAAATCTTTTGATCACTTTTTTTAGTGGTCTTGTTTTCTGTACTTTTTATGATGCCTTTAGCTTTAAATGCGTTTTGCACAAATTGAACTGTATCTAGAATTTAATATTGGCCAGGAGGAAAACCTGCTATTAAGTTTGTTCAGCAGTTAATTGGTCATGAAGTTGGTAAAAACCTGTTTTCTCCTTACACAGTTCCTTTTCTTTATCCTCAACATTTTTATATTGAGGGAGCTATTTAAATCTGTCATCATTAATGAAAACAGTAGCATACAAGCTGGTTTAAGCAATAGGAAAATTAGGTTCTTGGTGTTATAAGAAATCTAAAGGAAATGTTTTATGAATTATGTAGTAATGGTAAATGATGACTTCTTGGTTGAAGAAAAGAATACTAGAAGCATGTGTTTGTGGTGTGTTACTTTTTTGCAAGGTTTTCATGCCTTAATTTCAGTTTTTGTACCAGAGGGTTGAAAGACTGTGCTTGGTGTTCTGGTGAGACCTCTGAGAGTTGCTGTGAAAATACAGAAAATCTTGTGGCAAAACCTGAGAGGTTTCAAAACCTCTTGTGTCAATAAGATTTTTTGACATGGAGATGGAGTTAACTGAGGTTTGTAATAGCAGCTGATGTAGTGGATGCTACAAAAATGTAAATTGGTGGCAAGAGACAGGAAAATGTTTGGCGGTAACTGTAGTTCCAGGGCTGCTGCGAAAGTTTCAGATACTGACAATTTCACTGCAGTTTTTCTGAAGAATGGTTGCCAACTTTCCCTCGTTCTCACTAATAAAAAGATGCTTCAATGAAAATTAAGCCTGTTTGCAGATACCTCCTATTTGCTTTTGTCTTGTGCATTGAGGGAGCCACAAGCTGCCCCCCTGCATGGGAGAGGAGTGAGGAACGGGAATTCTTCCATCTCTGATCCATATATTTATAATCCCCTACTGTTATTATTCAGAGGCCTAAAAATATACTGGATTCTGAATCAAAAAGAAGATTGAAAGTATGTTACTGTAGGAAGAGTGGTTTAGGTTGTTTAGGCATGAAAATGGCTGTTCTATAAAAAATAAGTATAGAGTCTGCCATCGGCATGCCTTTGAGACAAATTAATTTGTTTTCTATACAATTGAGTGCTGGTTTTTTTTTATTTGCATAGAAGCTCAGCAATAAGCCTTGAGGACAGAATAAATTCTTTATCCTGTGTCATTTGTGTGTATTTGAAATCTGTTTAACAAAGTAGTGCAACAAATTTGGGATTAGCAACCGGCTAGTCAGTTTAGCTGGAGGGAACTGGGACTGAAAAGTGGGGAAATCCACATTTCTTGCATTCGGTCTGATTAGCTGGCACAAAGATTAGCTGTATCATGCATTTCTTTTCAAATGGTTTCTGACCTCATGGGTGCAAGGAAGTTGTGAGCTGGCTGTAGCAGCATAAATTTGGCAAAGAAAATAAGCATGGGTTTTGTGCAGATTTGTATATTGGCAGTAAAATATTCTCAGTTCACGGGCTTTCCTTTTACCTCTCACAAATGTAAAAATGTTCATTTACTGCCAAGAGTATGTTGTTACACATGCCTGTTTGTATTTGAGTGCTCTTTATTGCTTTTAGTGCCTTTATTTTTTTTCTTTAGCATCCATTCTGACTCTTATGGAGGGCTGTTAATACCAGCTTAAATCAGGTATTGCTCACAAAAGTTTCTGATATGTCATGAAATACAAGTTTTAAATTTCAGTAACGTGAAGTCTGGTCTGTAAAATTCTACTTTTTAATCTTAGCTTATTTGGTTAGGCTGTGTTAAATCCATTCCTAAAAATACTCAAGCTTTTTTGTTTTATTATTTTCATTTGGGATCAAATCTCTTTGAACTGTGTAGACACGCACCTGTGCTCATTTTAATCCCTGTGTAGTTTTCATCAATTATCACAGCAGGCAAGAAGAAAATCAAATCGTAAAATGCTTTTGAAAAGTAAATACATTCAACCTGGAGTTCAGGTTTCTGTTTTAATCAAACATCATCTTTACACAAAGCTGGGTAAAGGAGGAGCATGAAAAGCCTTTTTTGGTTTTCATAGTGAAATATCTGTTTTGAAGTGTTCTGGTGTGCAGTGAGTGTATGATGTCAGTGTTTGAGGAAGGCTGTGTTTTGTGTGTGTGCATACAGATCTCTTTTTTTTTTAAAGCTGGAGAAAATCTAGGTCAAGAGATTTTATTCTTATTAATAACTTAAGGGTTTATTCAACAAAAATTATCCTCTGTGGCTAGAAAGCTTCCTGACTGGGGAAGCGCTGGTGGGGAAGGAACCCAGTGCCCTCAAAAACATTGATGGAAGCATTTCCTTTACCATCAGGGGGTTAAAATGCTTGTCTTTCTCCATGTGTTTTTAGTAGCCACTGTAAGAGCTTGCAGGGTCATGCTCTTTGTGGGGCTATGCCTGGAGCTGGGGACTCCTTGGTGTTTTCAGCCCTCCATGTCCAGCCTAGGCCCCATGCCGTGACCTCAGTTTCCTGACTGTGGGTGATCACATTCTACCCAAAACAGGTCTTGTGGTGTTATCATAGAATATCATAGAATCATTAAAGTTGGAAAAGACCTCTAAGATCATCAAGTCCCACCATCACCTAACACTACCATGACCACTTGAATCATATTTCAAATCTTGTCTATGTGTTTTTTGAATACCTCCAGGGGTGGGGACTCCCACCTCCTTGGACAGCCTGCCCCAATGCCTCACCACTCTTTCAGTAAACAGTCTTCCTAACATCGAACCTAAATCTCCCTTGGTACAACTTGAGCCCATTTCCTCTTGTCCTATTACTTGTTACTTGGGAGAAGAGACCAACACCCACCTCACTCAAACCTCCTTTCAGGTAGCTGTAGAGAGCAAGGTGGTCTCCCCTCAGCCTTCTCTTCTCCCGACTAAACAATCCCAGTTCCCTCAGCCTGAACCTGCTCCAGCCCCTCAATGTCCTTCTTAAACCGTGGTGCCCAAAACTGAACCCGGTACTCAAGCTGTGGCCTCACCAGTGCTGAGTCCAGGGGCATGATGTGTGGCTGTAAAACTGGTCACAGGACTGAATTTTTTTTTCTTCTTGTGAAAACATCCCTGTCAGCAAAATAAATCCAAAAGCTTTGCCAATTCTTGTTTTAATTTACTGGGAGATACTAAAACATGGAGTCCTTCCCTTGGCCTTGTCTAGCTTTCCTGTTCTTCCTCAGCAGTCACTGCCCCATGTATTTAGCTCCACAGCACCAGCACCCCAGCCCAGTGTTAAATATGTAAACTGGAAAAAGTTGGCAAAGTGCTGTTAAATATGTAAACTGGAAGAATACTGAAATTCTTGACTCTTTCAGCTACAGTAATCTACTGTATTAAAGGTGTAGACAAACTTGGGGAAAGGATTTGTTATGAAGCCTTTAATTTTCCCTTAAGCTTCTGTGTCACCCTAGAACCAAAAGCAAAGGTAGTTAAATTAGGGTAATTGATCTTGGAACAACTTACACTGGGAATGTAATGAATTTTCCATCAATTTACAGGTTCTGTAAATCAAGATAAGAGGCTTCTCTAAAATATGCTGTTTGTAAGCTATGGCTGCTGTCTGTACTTGACAGAAAAAATTAGGTTAAGAAGTTAGATGGCATTTGTGTTGGCATCTTGAAGTTCTTTCTGGAGTAGTTCCTTCAAATGTGAAGGTTTAGAGGATGAGTCTGTATTTCTCTCTCTAACACTATCAAGGAGTGCAAACTTGGGGCAGAAAAGGTCATTTCAAGTTAAAAAGTTTGTGTTCACGAGCCATTTATTGAGACTTTCCTTTTCTCCTGTTCCTGCTG
>NW_008589307.1:20086-32128 GCF_000691845.1 Merops nubicus
TGTGGATGTGGGAGAGGTTGGAAAGCCTACCCATCTAGTGCTACAGGACCTACCCATGGCACCTATCTGCCCTGCAAAATTTGGCTTTGTACTGACAAAAGACAAGGAACTTTATCACTCTCAGGGGCAGCCTTCCAATGTATGGAGCTGCAGGTTCTGACTTCCCAAAGTGAGATGTGCAGAAGCCTTAGACATTGTAGTCAGCCAGTGTGAGTAGTATAATTGCATCTATTTCTTGAATAACTCCCGTAGATGTGAAGCAGACTTTGAAGCAAGTCAGTTGACACCCACGCAGGACTAAATTATAACATCCCGAGTAAATGGCTGTGCAGTGTAAGTCGTAAAGTGTTGTCTATACAAAGAAAGTTTGTTCCCAACAATTCTTTGTATGTTGAAAATCACTTGGAATTTGCTGGATTGAAAAGTTAAATTATGTCGTTAGGTTATTTGCTTGTAAAATGAACAAAGATTATCAAGACCCTTAAAAACACAAAACAGAGGAGAGAAAAATGTCTAATGTATTTTAAGTATAGCTATCAAATTCTGTTCACAGTCCACATTTTATTGTAATTTTTATAGTTAGTGACCAAATGGTGATTTTTGATGTACTTTTTAAAATTTAAAGTGTAATAAATTAATCATGGTGTATTTTGTGGCAAGCAAAGTGAAACATTCTGTTTGAATTGCATCATATGAAACCCTTCAGCAGGGTTCGAGGAGGGGAATGCTTCTGAAAATTCACCATCTTTTTTATTAGCACACGAGCATAGCTGGAAACTTTAATGCATTGTTTGTACAGTCTGAAAGTGTAGCAGTAGAAATGATAGCACTCCAATAAAGATAAGGTAGAAATCTCTTTAGATGCTGGACTTCATTTTAAAGTTTGTTCCTTTTGTCTTTAGTGGTTTTGATACTTGTTATTTTTTATGTTGCACAAACACCTCAGATGCCTCATATTTGAGCTTACAATTCACAGTTTTCAAATTCAGTGTTAGGGGTTTGATACTTCCTTGGGTGCCTGTCTTTGTAGACGACTTGCACAGAGTTTCTGTCAGGAACATCAGTGTATCTGATATAGGAAATATTATCAACTTTTATAAGGGAAAATGCCATATTTGCATTCTCTTGGTCTGGTGGAATCATCAAAATGCACATCACTGGGGGTACGTAAGTGCCTCTGGTGAAAAATACATGTTTTGATATACAAAAATGGTGCGTGTATTTTGGAGATGTTGTTGTAATCTTTTTGTGGTAGGTAGTGTCCCAATGGGTGACAGGGTAGGATGATCTCTCAATGGCCCTTTGGCTTCAGGGTGGAAGAAAGACCTTGCTTTGTGGACCGATGACGTGCAGCTGGCAAGTTGCAGCCTCCCATGCGTCCTTTCTCTTCCTTTAGAACTGCTGCTGTTAAATAACTGTCTACTTCATTAATTCTCTTCCCAGTTTGAAAACTTTCGAAAAAAATATTGTATGCTCTTTCTTTCTTCCCTGACCTCCGTGCTGTTAAATGAAGATAAGAGTTATCAAAGGAAGACTGTGCAGGTGGCAGCCCATGGAAAAGCTGTGTCAGCTGTCTGTGGCTTTTCATCCTGCATGTAGAGATGTGGTACAGCTGCTTGTTGTCCTGCTTGGTATTTTTATTTAAAAGGTATGAGAAAAGTGTCAAAAGTTTGAGTTGTCTAAACAGTGTGAGAATGTAGTCTCTCAAGCTTCCCTCCTGGTTTGATATTTGACAAAAAAGTCGCCCAGATCAAGCTGAAACTGATGGAGGTATTCTACAACCGTTGCCACTTTCATGTCTCACCATAGCAACCTGATACAGGATTGATAACTGTTTATAAAAGGAGCAGTAAGTGGCTAAGTCGTCAGAAAGGAAGTGTAAAACCTTCTGATTCAAACTGTTGATTTACACTGCTCTTAGCATTAGTAGTTGGTTTGGCTGCCTGCCCCTTGCCTGTGTTTGCCAGCTTCCCACTACTTGGAGCTGAGCAGTTGCCTGGATTTGTTTCCCCTGGGATGTGGAAGTGCTGTAGCACTGCCCTGAAATTCTGAGTAGTGGTAATTTGTATTTTCATTAAAATATTTTAATCAATAACCATATTTTGATAACTAGCTTTAAAAAATGAAAAGTAAACCATTGTGGGATCTCACATTTTTCACTTCTGTACAGAATTGTTTTAGAATGGCCTGTTTCTAAGCTTGGTCAGTAGTGGAGGGTCCTGGGGTAGTCCCCAGTTAAGTATGGTCCTGGGGAGTTCCCCTGCCTTAGATCTGATGTGACGGAAACCTGAGTGTGAAAGCCAAGAGTCAAGATGGAGCCCCAGGCTTGGCTGGTGGCAGGGAGCAGAAGTGAGGGCTGCAGCAGGCAGCACGTTGGTGCCTGGCTGAGGACTTTGTATCACGATATATTCCTCTTGTACCTGGCTTTTTTTCAGTGTTGGTGTGTTTTATAAATGCTTTGGTGCTCACTCTCTTGTGTTTTGGATATAAGTTTTCTAAATGATCTCCAGTGCATGTCCTCATTGTATGTTTAACCCTGTGGCCTGACCCCAAGTCAAAGCTTTGCTTATCTCCTTAGTCCCAGGAAAGGGGACTTTTTTTTTTTTTGAAGCCCAGCTGTGGCATTAGTATTTCTATCATGGGCAATATATCTGTTTCATGTCTTTTAGAATCACAGAATTATTTAGGTTGGAAAAGAGTTAAGATTTTAAGATCAAGTCCACTGATAGACCATGTCCCGAAGCAAAAACGGTCTTATTACTAAGACTTCATGTGACTGATTTAGTCTGAAACTGAATTCACCTGACTGTATCCTTCCTCCTTCAGCTGTAAAACATCCAAAGAGAAACAATTACAGTTAAATAACCAAGTTAGTTTTCCTGGTTACACTGGGTTGCAAAGAGAGAATTGATAGTCTGGGTGTGATGTAAGGTAAGCAAGCACCTGTCTTCAAGTGAATAGAGATTAAAGTCTTGCTGCTTAGGGGTTATAATAACTTGTTGATGAAAATTTTTTACCTGGAAACTTGCTTGTAGAAGTATGGGCTGGAGACCCTTTTAGGCCAAAGGAAAATTTGTCTTTGCTGGCTGTAACATCTATTTGTATTTTGGTCATGCCTAATGAAACAAACTGACTGTTTCTATCAGCTGATTCCTCCTGCCAGTTGTTTCTTATTTCTTCTGAAGTGCATAACTTTTTTTAGTTTTGTTTGTCCTCTGTTTGCACATCTCATTATCAATAAATCTGTATTTGTTCTATCTCAAGCATATATTGTAAAGTCTGTTCTTGGTGAGCTGGCTAGTGAGTGAATGAAGGTGACCTGAAACTCCTCCAAAATGAGTACATGGCTCGGTATTCAGTAACCATCTGGCACTTTCATGCTTCCTGTTCTTCCAATGGATCTGATGAAAGTGCTGTACTATCGCTAGTCATTCAGCCACTTTGGAGAACCACTCCTGCAGTTTCTTGGCATCGTTCCTTGGCAAAATTTTTTTTGGGCAAGTTTTACCTCAGCATCTGTGTCCTGAAACCTGAGAGCTGTCTTGATCTGGTCACTTAATGGGGTTGAGCATCACTTTTATTGCTCTGAATGTGGGTAATTGTTATTTGGTCATACCCAAGGGCTTAACACATCTCATGTGGTGCTTCAGTACCAGGATAGAGAGGTTAGGACGCTCATGTCCTTTGCACAGCTTGTCTTACACAGATACAGCAAGATGAGGGGAAGATTAGAGGCTACAGCAAATATATTTTATAATTTTCTCCAACTGTGGCTGGGTTTGCAACAAAACTCATCTTTGAAGCCAAATCTGTTGAAAGCATTAAGTAACATTTGTCTAGCTTTGATGTTGCAAAGCCTTTTGAAAGTGTCTACGCGTTCCAGAGTATCTTTCTTAAAATGATAATGGTGTTGCTGTTGAGAGCCAAAGAGAGGTGTTACCCTTGTCAGGTCTCGAATCTCCCTCATGCATTGTTCATGCTTTTACTCCTGTGCTCTTCTTATGCTTTAGTAGAGCTCCATTTCTACCCATTAAGTGCTGCTAATTTTTTGAAAGTTTGTTGTGAGAATGCAGACAGGGTAGTGTAAGATACATAATTCCCTCTTCAGCAGCATATTATTAGTCTCATGTTTATTTTCATGAATGTCTTGTCTTAAGATTTCTCCCAAATAGCAGGCAAAGATGGTGATAGCATGTTTGCTTCTAATTTCTGTCTTAAAGTCAAACCAGTTACTTAGCTTGCATCTCATGAACTACAAAGTGGTTATGGTTTCGTGGAGGCTAGGAAAAGTTAATAAAACTAAATTGCAAACTCAGAAAGGTAGTTCAGAATTTGGTTTACTTTCAGGCATTATACCCAGGTTGTCATTCAGAAACCTTTGTTTTTTGGACATAACTCTTTAAGATAATATATGCTGATAGGCTTCCTGAATCATCCATAAAGACTGAGGGTGTATACTTTTTTTCAAAATAGAAATTTCCAGGGCTATGTCTAAGTCTTAAACCACTTTGAAGACCTCTAAGTCATGAACTGTATTAGCATACATATAGTGGTATCTTATACCTTGTTTCCCTTGCTGTTTCTCAGCCTTTCTTCAAAGTCTTAGCTCCCATCACCAAACCCGGGAAGGTTCACTAGTACACAGGCTTTGTTCTTTCAAGTCCCTTGGCAAGAGGTGTATGTTCACAGAGACTGAAGATGGTATGAGTGTGTATGTTAGGACATGAACTTGGGTCATAAATTCCCCATTGCAGTTTTCAGTTGGTACCTCTTGAACTGTTGGCACTTTCACCTGGGGAGTACTCTCAATCATCTGCTGGTTTTCAGCAGAGTTTGAAGGAATGGTTCCCCATGACAGATGTGACCATCCTCTAAGATAACTGTTTGTTGTAGCTGTTTACCAGAACTAAACATGACTGCTTTTGTTGTCACCAGTTAGCTTGGCTTCTGACTGTTGTTCCCCAGGTGCACAAAGGGAGTGGCAGGATAGGAACCCATCAGGTCCATCCACAGTGCTGTTTTGTTCAAGTACTTTAACTTCCTTGCTTTCTATTGCCCTCCAAGACAATTTCTTTCTCGATAGACACACCATCTCTTTTTACTCATTGTTGGAGTGCTGTTTTATTGGGCTGCCCACTGATGTTTAAGAACCCTAATTATTTCCATTGTCATCACACAGAATGGTGAGGACCGTTCTCACCCAAATGGAAGGGACCTCTGGAGATCATCTTGTCTGACCCCTCTGCCAAAGCAGGGTCACCCAGAGCGGGTTGACCAGGACCATGTCCAGGTGGGTTTGGAAGTTCTCTGGAGAAGGAGACTCCACAACCTCTCTGGGAAGCCTGTGCCAGGCTCTGTCTCCCTCACAGGAAAGAATTTTTTCCATATGTTCAGATGGAACCTTCTGGGTTGCAGGTTGTGCCCATTGCACCTTGTCCTATTGCCGGGTACCACTGACAAGAGTCTGGCCCCATCCTCTTGACGACTGCCTTCTAGATATTGATCAGATCCCCTCTGTCACCTGTTCTCCAGGCTCAGCAGCTCCAGGTCGCTACAGGATGTCTATACTCACTTTCATTCTTTTGTTTTTTAACTCTGGAAAGAGAAAACAAATCCTGCAGAACCAGGAAGCACGCTAGCCAGAAAACCTGTTTTTCTGTGTTCCTTTTTTTAATTTTATTTTTCCATCATACTTTCATGACTGCGATTCATTCCAGGAAAGTGCTAGACTTCCGCTTAAAAGTTCCTAGAATAAATACATATTTTAACATTTACCTTTCTAAATTTATAAGAAGTCCAGTGAGGAAGACTGTGAGGACAGGTGGTCTGATTTTGTAAGTAATTGCATGATTGCGCTAAGGACTCTGTTTTGTTTTCCTGATAAATGGTGCAACAGTGCATGTGGATCATAAAATGACAGCTTGTCTGTACCTGCTGTATTTCCATGGACACTGAGAGCTCAATCTATAACTGATATAAACCTTAATTGAAACCCTCAGTCTTGGAGACTAGTCAAGGAAATATCTCAGAATGTGGGCAGAAAACTAATGAGGGTAAAACAAAATTCTGCTTTTTGTCTTTTCTCTATAAAATATGTTTTTCAAACATGCATGCATACATACCAGCAAACAAAAAGCCCAGTATGCTGGATTTGGTAATCTGCTTTTAACTGAAGGTTTCTCTTGGTATAATTAATGTTTAGGAGATTAATGTGCATTCTGGTTTCATATGTGTGCTGTAACTTTCTCTGACAGTGTATAGTGGCTGGATAGCTGTGCTGTGTCTTCTGGTGAGATGCACACTGCTGCAAGAAGAGTAATAATAAAACTGTGAGACTTCTAAAGACAGTGCTACCTTCCAGTTGTCCTGTTAATTTAACTCTTTCTTGGGAAAATTAGCAATACTTTCATCAAACTTTGCGATGAGTAAGGCTTTTCTTAGTTTCTTATAGGTGTCTTGCCTATAAGAAGGGTGAATTTTTTTAACAGCTGTATATGAAGTGAGAAAATGTGAAAGTTAATTGCCAGCTATGGTAAAACCTCTAATACAGAAGATACTTAGGCATTTATTTGCCAGCAAAGGTAATATAGAGCGATGCTTACTGTAACGCTGTGAGGTGTGAATGTGTTAACATTAATTGTGGGAAGCCTGACTTCTCATTTGTATGGCTTTTTTTAATTTAATCCTTCCATTTTTTCAGGGATTTAATACTGAGTAAGTGTGCATATTACAGCTTAAGTTTTACTATTGTTTTTCTTGAAAACATGTCTGTCTGCTGGAGTAGAAACTTCCAGAATTGGTTGATATGCCCCCTTCCTAGCAAAACTCCACTAATTAATGTTTCTGAAAATCATGTGCTCTAAATTGAGTACACCTTCTAATTTGTTTGATTTGAGCTTTTTACCTGAAAGCTGTAGAGATGTGAGAGTAGTGACTCAGCACCTCATGCCTGTGAAAACTTAGGGTCTGTATTAAACAGACTGAAAATTTTTGGCACAATATCCATTGGTAAATGTTTCCTTGTTTCTAGTGACGTGTGGGGCCGAGGTCTCCTGTACCTCTTCTGCTTTGTTAAAGAACTTTATTCACTCTCAGGATTTGTGCTCTGCCTGGCTGCAGAAAGCATTCATATCTCTTTTGGCACAGAAAGTATATCTTACCTGAGCTCTTACTTGAGCACCTAGATTCTTCCAGCTGCCTAGTTTCAGTTTCCTGGCTTCAGTTTCTCGCCAGTGACAGCGATTAAGGTAGCATTTTATCAAAGCATCAAGTTATCAAATGCTTAATCATCTGCTGCTGAGTTTCCATATCAGTTTATTTCTTTGTCAAGAAATCCTACTTTTCTCAAGTCTTTAGTTTGGATTATGGAAACCTCAGGGTAGACTTGAGTGCGGTTTGAAGGTTTAAATCTGTGCCTTTGGGATTGTTAGAATAAGAAGCTCAGTCATTCATTCATGGATCCTTCTGAATTAGGTTTGGCCTTGAGATGTGTATTTTTGTAAATACTTAAATCTTGATTTTATACTTAGCAAGAGAATGAAGAAGGGGAAGAACATAGTAACTGAGGATAAAAACTCTTTTTAAAAAGAAAGCCTAAAGACTTGTTGGTACCGGACAGCAAAGCAGGAAAAAGCATGTGTCATAAAAGGCTCCAGCTTCTTGGATAAAGGCTGAAACTCAGGATGCCATCTATAAATACAAAATAGTTTCAGAATTATTTTTTTTTAAAGTGTGGTTCTGAGGGCCTCAGAGAAGCTGACTGATTACTGTGCAGCTACTTTAATATAGATATTTTTTTCTGTGCACATGCATGCAATCATATTGTACTTAGGATGGCAGCAACTCAGTTTAAGATCTATTGCTTATCAAGCTGCCTTAGTTTTGAGACGGAGTGTCAGTTCAGAATTACTGCTTAAAATTTAAGTAGTGGGCTGCATCAAGAGAAGTGGGCTGCATCAAGAGAAGTGTGGCCAGCAGGGCGAGGGAGGTGATTCTCCCCCTCTACTCTGCTCTGGTGAGACCCCACCTGGAGTACTGCATCCAGTTCTGGAGCCCCCATTACAAGAGGGATGTGAACCTGCTGGAGCGTGTCCAGAGAAGGGCCACCAGAATGATCCGAGGGCTGGAGCAGCTCTCCTGTGAGGACAGACTGAGAGAGTTGGGGCTGTTCAGTCCGGAGAAGAGAAGGCTCTGAGGTGACCTTATTGTGGCCTTCCAGTATCTTAGGGGGGCCTACAAGAAAGCTGGTGAAGGACTTTTGAGGATATCATGTAATGACAGGACTAGGGGGAATGGGGCAAAGCTGGCAGTGGGCAGATTCAGGCTGGATGTGAGGAAGAAGTTCTTCCCCATGAGCGTGGTGAGACCCTGGAATGGGTTGCCCAGGGAGGTGGTTGAGGCTCCATCCCTGGGGGTCTTTAAGGCCAGGCTGGATGAGGCTCTGGGCAGCCTGATCTAGTGGGAGGTGTCCCTGCTCATGGCAGAGGGGTTGGAACTGGGTGATCCTTGTGGTCACTTCCAACCCTGACAGATCTGATTCTGTTTTATCAGATGACTTAGTAGGGTTGGCTTAATGGTTGGACTTGATGATCTTAAAGGTCTCTTCCAAGGTAAAGGATTCTATGATTCTGTATAGTAATTCGGAACAACGGAATAATTTGTAATAACACAAGAGCGCATTTTTGGTAGGTAAACTGTTGGGCTTTGCACTAAACAAGGCAAGCTTGGAAAACATCTTTTTTTTTTTCCTTCCGTGTTGTTTATATTCCCCCAGTGCCGTTTATTTTTTTTCTTTTACCTAATACCAGAATAACAATTTACAACAGTCCCACAATAAGTGGGTAGCCCTGATGCTACTTCACTCTGGATATGCTTGTACCTTCATCTTCCTCTTACTATTTTTTTCCCCAATTTTTAAGTGCTTGCATGAAGGTGCCTATTTTTCTCTGAAATCCCTGATTTCTGTTGTCCTGCTGTTTCAAAGGCAGCCAGTCTCCAAGATGAAGCTCTGTCCACAAATGAACCCTCATTTTAGGTGTGCTAATGTCAAGACTCAAACTTGGGCAGCTTCCCGAAAGACTGCAAGTAAAGAAATCTACAATAATTGCTATTTGGGAAATACTGTTGCCTGTTCAGTGTTATGAGACGACTGTTCTTCAATTTGCACCTAAACAGTTTCTGCAAATATTTTTGAGTTTTGTTCAGGGAGCCCTGTGTTTTGTCACGTGGTTTGTAACCTGATTGCAGTCCTGTTTCTAGAGTGAGTACCTGCTTGGAAAAATTAAGATAATTTGAAATTGCTCAGAAATGTTTGCTTGAAAGAAGCTCCTTTGCCAGTACGTGTGCTTGAGTACATCCTGTCAAACAAAACTGAACCCCAGAAATCTCAGGTACCCATGCAATTCCTAGAGTATTGTACTTAGTGCTGATCTTACCTCAGGTGGCATGTTGGCAAAAACATAAACTTAAACAGGGATTTAGGTCACATCTTGTAACGTGCTAAATTCTGTAGGACTGTTTTGCTTGTAAGCAGCAGTAGTGAGTCGCATTGATTTCCGGAAGACAATCTGCTTGTTATCCTTCCCTTCTGATGGTGGAGTTTAAGGATTTTTATTTTGGATCTTTCTGAGCAAAAGACGGTGTTCTGGAGTGCATATTTAACAAGGTCTGCTTTCAGGTCATGCACAGGGAGGTAAGGTGGTTTGCAGGATGTAGTGGTCTCCCCCAGGAAGATGGATGTCTCACCACTTGTGCTCTTTGCTCTGAAGCATTTCCAAAGTGTGTCTCTAGCAGTTTCAGTATAGAGAAAATAATGACGTGACAGAAACTCAGAATTACTTGTAGGTCACTTATTAAATAAACTTCAGAGTTGGCTAGTCCTAACAGCATAATCTCCAATGGGAGTGCTAGAGAACATCTACAGCCGATTTGAGTACTTGTCCAGTATCACCAATTGCCTCTTTGCAGCCTTTTGGTCTCCAAAAGAAGACACATTTTTGATTTCTGAAATTTAGATTAAGCTGAACAGTTTGATCTGAAATGATGCTTGTTGCCTGTCCTAAAGCTGCAGCATTGATGCACAATGATGACGCTAAATGCCTTTCCTTTTGCTGTGTCTACAGGCACTGCTGCAAAAGGAGCCTCTGGGAGTTCCAGGGTGAAGAGACCTGCATCTGTCTAGGGACCCCTGCTAAAGGTGAGCACCTCCTACCAGGCCAGGCAGCCTTAGCAGGAGCTCAGAAATCTTATGTCAAAGAGATTAATTTTTCAAGCAAAACGAAGTGGCTGATAGAATTTTCAAAGGATTTCTTATCTTGCTAAACACACAAATGCATCTCTGAGCTTTCTCCTTCTTTGCTGTGTATTGCTGCTTGCTACCTGGTACAAATCTTGTTATAGCAAATGCTGGGGGAGAGGGGAAAAAACAACATAGTTCTTTGTGGGTTAGAGTCAGAAGTAATTCCTTGTATTATTAGGAGGGAGCTATATCTGCAGTTCTTTGTTGACAAGGGAACAGGCAGTTTCAGAGCTCTGCAGCATGCTCTGTTTTTAGCAACATATCCCACTTTAATTGCCACATTCAGAGCTTGCTTCAAGTGGCCGCAAAAATATGGAAACACACTCGGATGTCTTCAGCAATGGGAGGAGAATGAGGTCTGCATATGGTGAATTTCTCTTTGCCAGCACTGCAATTATTTCTTGGTATGGTTGTCCAGAACTCATTATTGCTTGTAAAGGGCAAATGGTGATGAATAAAAAAGAAAAATGACCCCAAGAAATTTGAACCTATCTGTGCTACAGACCCAGGCAGTTTGGGAGGAATGCCTGTGCTACCATTTTCAGATAGCCAGAGCTTTGAATGTAGTGATGATATATTCAGAGTCTTTCCTTCATACTGACAAGATTAATTGAACTTTGTGTGGAGAATTAGCTGAAAAACATGAATAGTGTTGGAAACGTTTTCTACAAGTTTCTTCAAGATTAAATGTAGGTACTTCTAAAGATCTGCCAACTTCTATGTTTTGTTTTTTTTTTTTTTTTTAAATAGCTGTTGCAAGATGTTAACTGCATTGTTGGAAGGTTCCTTAAATAGTCCTTCATTCATCCAAGAACTACTGCAGATTTTTCTTGTCAAGTCTATATTGATCTTTCTAATTTAGACTGGAATTGGAGTGCTGAAATAAACCAAAGTTCATTGTCCTACCATCAGTACAGTAACAGCAAAATCTGCATGAGTTTTTCCATTAGCAGCGTCAGCCTCTGACCCCATAACCTTCCCTGGTGATCTGTTGTACACCCCTGGGGCTAAGACAACCAAGCATGGTTAGGCCCACTCATTCCTTTCTTACACCATTCCTCTTCTCTCTGCTTCTCACATCCTTAAATTCAGTTTCAACTGGTTCTCCAGTCTACTAGCAAGGTCGTCTTGAACAACTGAGGATACTGTAATAAAACCTTGTCGGATCAGAAAAACTGATGATGATTATACAGTGATTTGAAACTGGAGGAAAAAAAAAATAATCCAGAAATATTTCTCTCTTTAATGTTTCAGTTTGTTACATTTACCTTAGGGGTGCATGAAACAGTACAAGTTGAGATAACCATGCACTAAAAAAATAGAGTATGTATTCTAAATATTATTTCAAAAGTGGAATTTTAGAGATTGAGGGAGTAAAGACTTGATAGAAGGTATCTTCATAATCCTGTGGGGTGTATGGATGTATCACAGAATGTTAGGGGTTGGAAGTAATCTCTTGAGATTGAGTCCAATCCCCCTGCCAGAGCAGGACCATCTAGTCTAGGGCAGGTCACACAGGAACACAACCAGACAGGTCTAAAAAGTCTCTAAGGTAGGAGACTCCACAACCTCCCTGGGAAGCCTGTTCCGGTGCTCTGCAACCCTGACAGTAAAGAAGTTCTTCCGCATGTTGAAGTGGAACTTCCTGTGCTCCAGCTTGTATCCACTGCCCCTCATCCTGTTGCAGGGTACATGTGAAAAGGGGTTGTCCCCCTTTGTTCTTGACACCCAGACCTCATATTTAT
>NW_008589308.1:0-19287 GCF_000691845.1 Merops nubicus
AGTCATCAGCCCTGGAGGTGTTCAAAAAAAAAAAGTGTAGGTAGCACTTGAGGCTATGTCTAGTGGTTAGGGAAATTAGCAGGAAGGTTGGACTTGATGACCCTGGAGGCCCTTTCCAACCAGGGCGATTCTGTGAGTTTTTTTAAGGCCAAATGAAGGTCAAGAAATGGGGAGGTGGGGTGGAAAAATGCATCTCCAGAGTCTCTATTAAGAACAATTAGGTTCAGATTTTACCTGACATTCTTCACACAAGTGTCTGTGTGAAAATGGTAACGTTTCTCATTATAATTTTTAAGCAGATTGCAACATTTTAAAATGTTACATAGATTTCTGGTATGACTTATCCCTTTGTCTACAGTAGGACTGCTCATGTAAAAAGATGAATGAGATTATTTGATTATCTTTTGACTTCTTGCTTAGTCTGTCTGCTCTTAATTGTAATATCATATGTCTCTAGGAATCAATGTTTCTGCAGCCTTTCCAATTTCTTCTTGACTACTGTTGCCATTTTTAGATTCAGATTTGGAAAACACCATATACAGCCCTGCTCTTCCCTGTTTTCTTTTTCTTACAAAACTAGGAAAGGGATAGAGTGACACATTTGTTATAAGAGAGAAAAGGAATGGCCTTAAAAATTGAGGAAGATTTTGACTAAATAAGCTTTTTGAGAACAAATTTGATTCGATGATGAAAAAGAATCAAGACCAAAAGACAGATTATCTTCTACAATAGGGAGCAGCCTCTTGCCAGTTGTATCTTAACAGTGTCAAATGATGATTTGCCACTTCTTTACACACAACCTTAAAAGTAGCTTTCTAAACTACCAAGACTTCTAAGAAGTAGCTGCAGATAATAAGTGAGCCACAACAAATAGATCTTACTGTCACTTTGTGGAATTACCACAAATTTCTTAATTTATAGCTACTTACTTGGGGTGGAAAAAAAATAAAAGCAATTCAAAATAATTATTTATAAACTCTACAGTTACTTTATTTGGTGTTCTGGTACTCTTGGTATAGTGTCAGTAGCAATTCTACATTGATATGGAGCTGAACAATTGTATGCTTTTATTTTACTGGAACAGCAGAAACTTATTCTAATTGTTGCTGATTACACCAACCTACAGTAGTTTCACAAATATTTCTGAGCTTATTAAAACACGTAGTCTCTATTTGCATCACTTGGCAGGGTACATTGCACTTGTTTTTCTTCAAATGATTGCCTCTGTCTGAAGTTACTTTTTAACCATTATTTATTTTTGATCCTTGCTTTAGTTAGCAGGAAAATGTTGCACAGTGAACCAAGTGGTCTTGAGCCTCAAAGCTTTTCCCACCAATTGATCAAAATAGATCTTAGGTGGAGAACACCTATTTGTGGTTATCACTCTTGGGTGGCTGGTAAGCCGATTTAAAGTAGCTAATACCATTTATCACTGAAATAAGAAAGCCTGTGGGACTGGAGAACCAGATAACTTTAAGTCTCAGTTTATGCAGGAAGGTTTGGGTGTACATCTGCAATAACAGCAAATGCTCCACCCCAAATATTCTCAGCATAAAGTACAATGTATTTTGATCAGAGAACTTCTAATGTGATGTTTGCATACTTCATAAAATATGCATATCCTTCCCTGTCTGATCTTAAAACATTTAGACTTTAAAGGAAGTATTATGAAGTGTCTCATGCTTATGTGTTTTTGGCCTTTTTACTGCATTTTTCAGTAGATAGGAAAGATAATAAAATGAAAAGACCTGGTAAAGAGAGAAAGCAAATTCCTGTTTATAAAATGGAAATTAATACTACCCCAAAAAAAAAATTATAGAGGAGCACAGTCATGTCTTGACCCACTGTGGGCAGGGTGGAGGAAGCCCAGCATGTACTTGGGCCTAGAAATGGTGAGGTGCCCCAATTTTGTGTGTACCCAGTTCCCATTAATTTATGTTCCTTCCCCACGAGGTAGATCAGCCCCTGGGGCTGCTGCAGTGATGCTGCTCCCCCTTAAAGAGGCTGTGTGGCTACTGCTGCCATCCACCATGTGTGTCCCAGACTGGCTGTGGTGCTGCTTTGGAAGGAGGTCCACAGCAAAGAGAGGATGTTTGCTCTACCTGTGGCCACTCACTGGCCCTCAAGAGGCTGCAAGGGTTTAAACATCTTTTCTCCTGCTGTAACACCTGGCATGTTGTGGCACGCTACCAGTAGTTACTGGATCCAATTATATCCTCTTTGAGGCCTGGTTATGGAATCAAATCCCACTTCAGCTGAGCTTGTAACCTCTCCAGTGACTGGTTGTGGTATGCCAGCTCCTTACACCATCACCCTGCAGCAGCTGTGGTGCTGTGGAGTAACACAGAGATAGCTCTGAACATATTGGGATGTTTTGGAAGACAGATATCTGCAAAAAGATGCAATGATGTGAACACGAGTAACAAAGTCAGGAATGATGGGAATACAGTGTAATTTTTGCTTTGGAATGGCCTCTATCTGTTCTTCAAAGTTATTCTAATAACCAGATTTCTTGGCTTCCTGCTTTTATTTAGCCTTATTTATCCTTGTGATATGGCTTTATCTATTCTACAAACACCTTTGCCTTCACCTCAAGTATTTTTTCAACCTATTGAGCAGTCTGATTTTGAGAGAAAAAGGATTTTGAAACCTCTCATCACTTTGACCTGTCTACAATTTTCAGTGGCTGTCTTGAGGGAGGACATTCTGTAAGTGATCAGAATTAGGGGAAAGAAATGAAGGGAGCTTGAGTTGATCTGTTTTGTTGCTGTGCTAGAGGAGTTAAAAGATTTGTGGCTCAGAATCAGTCATGGCTCTTTCTTTTTCTTTCTTAATAGGTTTCAGGGGAGAGATGGGAGAGGGATGGGAGAGTAGCAGGAGGAGTTTAGAGGATCTGGAGGAAGGACTTAATATTGCAAAAGTGAGAGAGAAAGATATTGGAATGCATAGGAAGGCACGAGAGTTACTGTAGAGAGGACAGGGATAAAAGGATGTCAGTCATAAATCTATAGGAAGAACTTTGTTAGCCATACTCCTTATGAATGAAGTAATTTAAATGCAAAAATTTTCTGAAGTCTCAGATCTTTTCATTAATCTCTAGGTTAGCCCTTTAAAAAGGTTTGCTATAAATTCAGCACTTGATAGTTTTCTCCCATTGGTGCAAGACTTCCCTGCATTAGATTTTACACCTACTTTCTTTTTTTCTTTCAGAATTAGCACCAAGCAGCTATATGCCATACGCATGGTTCTTTATTATAGGCAAACCCCAGGAAGCTCATTAAGTTTTCTTTATGGCTCCTATGCGCTGCTGGAACCATACCTAAGTGGAGTGTTTGACTGTCAGTGATTAGATACCACGAGGGTATATACTTTAGAAAATATCATAGTTGGCATTCAGAAATAGACAAGTATAACAGCACTGTGGAGAACCATTTATTCAACAGGCTTTTCAGTTGCATAAACAGTAACACTTACCGAGTTCCTGCCATTGCCTTCCAGCTTCACTGGTGAAATTGTTTCTGAAAGAGCTTCTGTGGCAACCATACAGCATAGCAGAAATAAATGTATCCTAAATTCAAGAAATCTGTGGATGTCAGAGATGAGCAGATTCCTACTAGTTTAAAATTTTACTGTTTATTTTGAGTGTTTTGGTGCGAAATATTCCTTGGAAGGGAAATACCCCTGTAAGAAATATGACAGTGGTGGACTATTTGATGGGTTATTGGGGTAGAATAACCTTGTTACTCAAACATTCCAGTGTCACGTGGTGCTTGCTGTGAAGACATTAGGTGACAAACTGGAATAATTCCAATAGATAGGCTACTCCTGAAGTAAAACATGCCAGGTCTGTAACTCTGAGTTTTTGTTAGTTCTTGTGTTGGTGATCATGAGGAACTGGTGCTGTTATCAAGGTGAGCTTTGATAGTGCTACAGTATTACAGAGAAATCTTCTTTTCCTTCCTTTATTCCTCCCCCTTTTCCCAAAATTTCTGATTATCTGTTAATGTTCTTGAGTTATTTTTTCCATATCCAATAGCCTTTTCTATTTTAGATCTTCCTACTTTCTTCTGCAACCACAATGCTGTAGGTTCACTGCACAGTTTTTGTTCAATTTGGGTGGGTAGGATGATCTTTCATACTAAAATTAGTTTCCACCACTTATAAGAAGACAAAAATAAAAAAACAGTGAAGACTGTATGGAGGGTCTGTGTACTTAAAATGTTTTTGGGGAGGGCCCACAAAAGTGCTTGTACCACCCAGTTTTGAAACTGTCTTGTAAAAAGTAAGCCAATCTATTGCAGCTTAATATTGAGTAGTAGGATAGCAGTGCCATTAGTCAGTGCATGCTGCTGTCTGCATCAGTCTTAGAAATGAGAGAGGATTTGAAACAACTCTCCCCTTCCTTAAATTGTTCCATATAGCCTAAGTTGCAGTAAAGAAGTAATATTTGTTTCACAGAGCAGCCTTCCTGTTGTTTATTTTGTGAAACAACTAACAGTTCATGGTAAGTTTTAATGTAGTCGTATGCAATGAGGTGTAAATTACACCAAAACCATTAAAAGAAAAAAAATAGCACAATAATTTTCTGAAGTTTTGCCAGTTTCATGATTACCATGAGGGTGCTGGAGCCCTGGAACAGGCTGCCCAGAGAGGTTGCGGAGCCTCCTTCTCTAAAGACTTTCCAAATCTGCCTGGTCGTGTTCCTGTGCAACCTGCTCTAGGTGAAACTCCTTTGGCAGTGGGGTTGGACTAGATCATCTCCAGAGGTCCCTTCCAACCCCTACCACTCTGTGATTCTGTGGTCATTTTAGTAGAGGCTAAACCCCCCCACATTCCCAGCGTTGCAGTGGGACCAGTGGGACGCGCTCCCGGTGCCAAGAGGACACAACTGGGCTGTGTGCTCCATGCAGCCCACCCGAGCAGCAGCAGAGTGCAGGTTCTAGCACCTTGCCCACCCCAGACACAGCTTGCCTTCCCCCATAGATGAGAATAACCACGAGCTGCTCTAATTTCTCTTGGCAGAAAGAGCTCCCTGGAGACATTCCTCTCTTTCCGAATACTTTGTGTGAGCTGGAGACAGTGCTTAAGATACTCCCTCTCTCTGTGTCAAGGACAGGGAATACGTTGCATAAAGCACTTTGCTCAGAGGCCTGTTAAAGGCACCTTTATGTCTCTAATGGACTAGAGCAGTGCATGAGGGATTAATCAGAGGGCAGGAATGATCCCTGCTCCTTGTTTCAAGAAATATTAGTATCTCGCAGACCACATTTTCATTTTCTTACAGCAGTTCACAAGCCAACTTCAGGACAAGTCACTTATTACTCAGGGACTGTAAAGGACAGGAGCTTCACTGAGGCAATATATTTACTTCTAGGGAGAGTATCTTCTGTCAGTTCTTATTTTCTCCTTGTTTCTGAGCTTGCCTAGGAGCAATTCTGGCCATATCTGAAGGGAATCGCCACGGGAAGTCACTGCGACAGGACTCCCTGAGAAGGTCTCAGAGGGCCTGAGACAGGGGGACATTTTTTACTTTCTCTAATAGCTTCTACAAAACAACAAGCTCTTCTTCACCACCCCATAATAATAACCCACACACTTGTGTGAGATGGTATAATTTTTCCATACCTGAAAGAAAATTAGAAACGATACAGTAATGGGTTCACAGCACGGATTATCTCCATGGCAATATATCATATACTTTGGGAACTACTGGGTCTAGGTGAAGTATGTTAACCCTTTGTTTGTTTTCTAACTAGATGCAAAAACTGATGCTGGAATTTCAGCTCATTTGGTACTTTTTTCTTTTTTTTTTAATATCCTTGTTCTCCGTATCCTCCCTGTAACTTCCCTACTCTATTAAGCATGAGTAATTAATTTCCCCCTGATGTGTATTTCTTTCTCCCATCAACTGCAGGTGAAATCACAGTTCTTCCACTATGTGAGACAAAAGAAGCATTCTTACACTTTCCTATTAGGTACCAAATACCTTAGAGATGTAGAAGGTGGAAGCACATATCTTTCCCCCTTTTCTGCCTCTCAGTGATTTCTGTGCTCTTCTGTTTCGCCCTCACCTGCGAATACCTGGTTAGAAACTAAGAGAATATGTGAACTTGGGATGGGTAAATATTTACCACTGGCATATGGAAAAAAAATCCATAGAAAAGTGTGTCACCTATTACATTTCCACTTCAAGGAAAGGGCAAAGAGCCCTTTCTTAAAAGACAGGTTCATCATCAAAGTACTGCACTCAAAAAAAGAAAAAGAAAACATGGAAGAGAATGGTAGAAAAGGAGGTCACCCTGGGGAGAATTCCTCTCAAACCAGGGCTGTCATCAAACCAGGACTGTCAGCAATCCTGGATCAGGCCAACTAGGGCTTTGTCTGCTGGAGACTGGAGATCTTCCAAGGATGGAGTTTGCAGTAACCACCAGACTTTTTCCAGCATAGCTGGTACTCTGTAGGTTGGCTTCCAGCCTGTGCTGACACACAAGGTGGTTCTACCTCAAGTGCAGAACTTTTTGCTTTTCCTTGTTGAACTTCAGTGGGCCCAGTTCTGAAGCTTTTCAAGGTCTTCCTGGACTGGCTGGATAAATTTCCCTGCTCAGAGACCGGATCTCTAAAATGTATTAGAAGTTCAGACTTAGCCAATTTAACCACATTGAATTAAGTTTATTATGAGAGTGAGTCTCTTCGTTGTTAGTACAGACACACGGTGGAGTTAATTTCTTTCCCCATGGTATAAAACATCGTGAGCAAGAGTGTTCTGCTGAAATAGGAGATCCACACTTGCTTAACCCGTGTGCTCTAACTTGGGTTATCATCTATTCTGTAAACTCCCAAAGGCCTGAGTTTTACCTTCCTTATTTGTTGCACTGCAATCAGTCCAGATCAGACTAAACCAAAAAAATTTCAGCTAGTCCTACTCAAAACAGGCATTCTGGAATCTGTCTGGCCAATTTCAAGTATTACTAGTCTTGTAGGTGTAGTTAGTTCACAGGCTAATTTATTTCAGAATCAGCTTAAGCATCAGCAATTTTTAAGTCTATAGCACCAAATTCTGCTACTAATGATTGCTCTATATTTCATTAATCAACATAAAGCTATTCCTGGTTATGAAATGCAAAATGCAAGAAAAGCATTGAGATTAGCATTAAAAAAAAAAAAAGTATCAACTTCAAAGTTCTATTTCTTGTTTTATTTCACCACTGAATCATTTCAAATTCACTGAAGGCTAAGGTGTGACACGAGTATAAAATCAATAAGAAGGGAGTGAAAAGGGCCATACTCTCCACATGCAGTGAATGAGAAATGAAAGAGAAGTTTATAATATCATAAACCTTGGAACTGTGTCTGGTAATTATGCCCAATATGGCTTGCCAGGGAAATGACCACCATCTGCTGCTGCCCACCAGTGCCTGAAAACACAGTCACACTGCTAGTATCTGCTGGAACTAGCAGTAAACTAATCCTCTCAATTGCACCTCTTGAGATTCCATGTAATTGTGTGTAAGGTGCAGGCTCAGTCTGCACAGATTTTCAGGCTCTGAATTTCTGAAGATTGAAGTAGATCCCATTCGTCCTATACTTGCTGTTCAGTTTCCTCCTCTGTTATTTGTATTTCATTGTTGCCTTTGTTTTTAAATTGCTGGCAAAAAAAATGGCTACCTGCTGAGGTTTCAGTGTATTCTCTCTGGTTCATGCATTTAAATGTAGGACTTCTTGTCACAGAGAAGCTTTGAGCTAAAGTTAATCTTTTTCTTTATGAAACTGAGATAAGGTTGCTTTTAAAATAAAGAAAATGTTTCAAGGTTCTGAGGGGGTTTCAGTAATATGCACACATTTCTACAAGGAATATACAGAAACTAGACCATAGCGAGACCAAGTGTGATAAAGAAATCTGCTGAAATGAAAGAACTTACAGTAGAAAGAAATGGCACAGAAAAGTTCCATTACAAGGAGGATGAGGTGAAATAAAAAGGGAAATAATCTGTAAAGAATACAGGGGAACCCTAATACTAGTTTAACCATTTCTACCTGCTTATAATTTTCAGTGCAATATAGAAAGGTACCTTTACAGAAGATTTTTGTAGTAAAATAAGTAGAACAATAATAGAAAAAAAATACTGTGAAACTTTCTAATACTTCAAAGTACAGTAAAGAAGTACTGATATTAAAACATTAGCTTCTAACACTAGAGGCATATGGAATTTAGAAAAAGAGAAAATAAATAAGGCAGAAAGGAGCGAAGCTGCAGAGGGATTCTGTTTTGTTTGTTCTCCCTCCCCCATTTCAGATGGATTAAAGAATTATTAAAAATTAAAATGCAAAATCACTCTCAGACAAACCAAGTGAGAATGGCTTCAGCTGAACTGGGTAATATCGGGATCCCAGGGGACCCAATTCTTCTTCATCTGTTTTTGGCTATGATATAAAAGGTCTCTCAGAATCACTTGGAGTGGCCTGCAGCAGTAATAATGTATTCCTTAGAGCTGTGCTGCTCATTGACAGAATGCAGGACAAGAGAGGCAAAAACCACTGGAGAGGCTTTTTTTTTTCCAGTGTGAAATGAAGCACTTTGGCTACTGTGAATGAGAACAAGACTATGGTGGCATTTAGATACGAATTAAGGATGAAAACAGGCTCTGCTGTCAGAGGCATTTCCCAAGAGATAGCTGTCTCAGTTTTTGGTCAGCAGAGGCATAAAGGGTGTAAAGCTCAAGCTGAGCTCGACCAGATCGTGGAACGTGTTTGCAAAATTAGGGTTGTGAATATTTCAGAACAATGTTGTAAAGTTTTTGTTCACTTAATTGTGAAGGCATCGTTAGGGATTCAGGTGGAAAATGTTACATTGATAGACTGTGGTGTTACAAGGAAAAATAAATCCACTGGCCTTTTGGGCAGTAATGGGCACTGAACACGTCATTTCCACTCTGTGACACAGAAAACTCTGTTCCATACATAAATAGGGAGGAAAATAAAGGTTTACAGACAGTACTAAAACAGCTCAGTAGTCTATATTAGAGGGTCCCATGAGTAAGCTGATGAGAGTGGAAGAGGAAACTCCTCTGTGTCCCTTGCTGCCTCCCTGGCCAGGGGCTGTTTGCCACGCTGCCTTTGGCAAGCTCGCCTGCACCCGCTGGGGAAAACGCAGCTGGTCCCATGGAAGGAAAGGTGGCAGGGCTGTTGCCTCTAGCAGAGGGCACAGCAGAAGGTACTCTCTTTATTGGTCTTCTGAGACAGCTGCTCCAGCTCTTGGCTGCTTTTTTTTTTCCTCCTCCTCTGTCTTAACTTTCAAGTACATGCTTTCCTTCTAATTATAAAATAATAAAGGAACCTCACAGTGGTTCTGTGCAATCATCTTGAGGTTTTAGTCCCAATTCTCAACTTGAAATATTTTTATTTCAGCTTCATTTCCTTCTCTCCAGTGAAAGTTCTCCCCAGTGATACTGAACCACGACTTGCTGAACTATCTGCATGGGTAACGTATAGATGCAAATTCAGCTAAACGTATATTAAGCACTTCATTGCAAGTGCTGCAGTACCTACAAGGAGGAAGATGGAACCTAAGGTGGAAAAGATTATTGCAACATAATTCTGTTTCTGCTTTTACCCATAGTGAGTGAAAGATGGCACAATGTGTAACTGTGAAGACAAAGTTAGAGTATAATATATTTATCCTTCTAGCACTCAAGTGAAACAACTGTTGAGAAGGTAAGAATCCTAACCTCCTGAGGTATATAAATGATAAATGTGCTATAATATTTCCTATCTCTCTGTATTTTTTCTCCTTTGATAATGTTATCTCAAGATCTCTGCCACAATATTATAGAAGACATTTTACTGTTACATAAGTTGGTGTGCTATCTTTATAAATAAATGTGGTCAGTGTATCAATATGTTAAATTAAAGCACTGACATTCTCTTAGCGTGCCTACAAAATAAATAGCATCTTGACAATGCTATTTGATATGCTGAAGCCTAATGATGTTTCTTGTTCAGTCTGTAGCCATTCAGACTCGAAAACAAATAATTAAAATAAATTATACCCTTAGCGTCTGCAAACTAAGGAGACAAACCAAAATAGCTGTGCAGGAGGGAGGTTAACACAGGGATCTCTCCTCACAGCATTATGAAGACCTCAAAGGGACTCGTACGTCCTCCTGCCTGCAGTGATGTGTGTGAGGAATCCCATGCCAGACTGTTAAGTTTAGCAAACCGGATTTCCAGTAATAGATTTTCAGAAAAACGTGGTTGCCCAGGGGTATTGTTTTCTTCCCAATTACCTGAACATTCAGAGAGACTTTGGCCTTTTTTTCCTCTGCTCGTGTATGCGTGTATGCATATAATTGTGGAGTTTGTTTGTTTTCTTTTGTTTTCTGCTTATGTAGTGTTGTGCCTTCTGTAGTGAGGGGGATTCGTGACCTCTGACACTTCTTAGAGGTGCACATTGTTTTTTCTGATGGTGATGAGTGACTCTGGAGCTGTTGTCATTTTACCTCACAGCTCCTTTTAGTTTCCTTCCTCTGTTATTTTTTTCTTTTCAGCTCTCATTGGAAAGTTCCCAAGTTCTGGAAACTTTAGGTCCCAAGTATTATTAATGCTGAAGGCTCAGAGATGCAGGCCCCTCTGCCGTGCTGAATAGCTAATGACCATGAAGTTTCTACTGCGAGGGAAATCATCATTAACAACCCAAAACTCCCAGCTTGGGGCAGGGCATCCTCTTTAGTCTTTTCCATGTGTTCTGATACTTGTTTATTGGCGCCCATCGTTTCGGAGGAAGGAGCCAACTGAGGTGATGTGCAAGTAGAAACAAGGAGAGAATTTTAATAAGGAAAGCAGCATGGGCCAAGCGGCCTTCTCTGTACTTTAATATGCCTTGTGGTCTTGTTGTCTCCAAACGCATCAGGCTATAAATAGCTTTGTTTTCACCAATCTGCTGCTCCTGCAGAAGAGGAGGGAGGCATTCGGCGGGGCTGTGCTGTCCTGCTGGGCAACAACAGCCCCTGTCGGCCCCCTCGGTGCAGGGGCTGCTGAGACAGGTCTTCAGGGCACATCCAGGTCGCCACTGCCTTGCCCAACAGGCACCTCGCTGGGGTGTTTGTAGGCACAGCACGCACCCCAAAGGGCTTATGTCACCCCCTGAAAGGCTCGACTCGTTTGTAGCTATGTGTATAACCTAAAAATCACATTTTGACAGCTGACATGTACATGGACTTATGTGACTGAAAGGGGGGGAAATGGAGGGACCAAGACAAATGAGTTTGTAGCGGTCTGCAGAGGAGGTCTTGTCCTCCCCACCCTCCCCAAAGGATGTCAGGAGCTGGTGACAGAGCAAGCAGCTGAGCCAGTCTCTCATCACCTGAATGCCTGAATAGAAGATATCACAGAATCACAGAACGTTAGGGGTTGGAAGGGACCTATGGAGATCGAGTCCACCCCCCCTGCCAGAGCAGGACCATCTGGTCTAGGGCAGGTCACACAGGAATGTGTCCAGACAGGTCTGAAAAGTCTCCAAGGAAGGAGACTCCACAACCTCCCTGGGGAGCCTGTTCCAGTGCTCTGGAACCCTTACAGGAAAGAAGTTCTTCCTCATGTTGAGGTGGAACTTCCTGTGCTCCCGCTTGTGTCCATTGCCCCTCGTCCCATCTCAGGGCATAAGTGAGAAAAGGTTGCCCCTTCCTTCCTGCCACGCAGCCCTCATATTTTTATGCACATTAATTAGATCCCCCCTAAGTCTTCTCCACACTAAACAGCCCCAGGTCTCTCAGCCTCTCCTCATAAGGCTGGTGTTCCAGTCCCCAAATCATCCTCATAGCCCTTTGCTGGACTCTCTCCAGTAGATCTCTGTCCCTCTTGAAATGGGGAGCCCAGAACTGGACACAATACTCCAGGTGAGGTCTCACCAGGGCAGAGCAGAGGGGGAGCAGGACCTCCCTTTTTCTGCTGGACACACTTTTCTTAATGCACCCCAGGATCCCATTGGCCTCCTGGCCACAAGGGCACACTGCTGTCCATGGACAACTTGCTGTCCCCCAGGACTCCAAGGTCCCTCTCCACAGAGCTGCTCTCTAGCAGATCTCCTCCTAACCTGTATTGATGGATTTTATTACTCCTGCCCAGGTGCAGGACTCTGCACTTGTTCTTGTTGAACCTCATGAGGTTCCTCTTGGCCCAGCTCTCCAGTCTGTCCAGATCTCACTGAATGTTTTCACCAATCTGCTGCTCAGGTGATATCCCACACACCAACTGAAATGCAGCCTAATTTAAGATCTGAAAGTTAATTTGGCCTATAATCTTTATATGATCTAGGCTTATCTTAATAAGGCTGGTAAGAAGATATCTTTTTCTATGCTGTTTTTCTTTTGTCCCAGCTGCTTTCTGAGGAGAAACTTGTCCATAAACAAAAGGCAGAATAATAAAACGCCAGAGGGAAATGAAGGAAACTTTTTACAGGGAAAAAAAATAAATTAATTTAGATTCAAAAAGTGAGTAAAAGTTCTGGCAGGCTTTTGAGTCTTTTAAAAATCACTGACTTTCTCTAAACTAGTGTCTCAAAATAATTTTGGGGGGATTTATAAAGGAGGTGCTATTTTAGATTTAGTTGTCCTTAGGGAGAATTATGGTTAGCTTGATCTTGTATCAGACTTTTTTTTTGGGTTTAAGTTCCATAATTTCAGGCATATCAATGAGCAATGTCACACTTAGCAGCTGTATCTTTCTGCTTTGTTGGATTTGAAATAGAGTAAGAATACTTTAGTGCTTCAGTTACAAGACTAGAAATCAGAAGATCTGAGGACAGATTTAAGACTTGTCTGAATTCATCTTAGCTATTTATGGCTTCAGAGTAAGTAACCAAATATACATCAGCTCAAGACCTGGGTGTTACAATCTCTTCCCATCTATTTTTCTTACTTTTAACAAAAAAAAAAAAATATACTGATATAAGAAGGTCGAGCAAATTACTCCATCCCTGTCCCCTAATTTTCTCTTTTTTAAGGTAGTATGACAGTGATGATAATTACAAACATTATTTGGATAGTGGTACTGAAGAATGGAATTTGAGATTTTCAGAGTGAAATGTCTGTGGAAATAGGAAACTGTGTGGGAATGATATCTGGGAATACCCTACAAGGAAACGACATAGAGAAGCAGTTTGATCTTAGAAGCCAAGCTGGTTCTGCCCATGTTTTCATTCAATCTGGATCATGACTCTTTGGGGAGGGATACATTTACCTCCTCACTCTGGTTTCTGTACAGCTCTGGAGACATGGATGATAAACTTGACTAAAAATGCTGGGTTGCTGATGACATGAGAATGCACCTAAAGCACAGTTACTGCATTCAGTGCCTTTGCTCTTTCTTGGCCCATACATGTCTTTGTAGAAATCAAAGGTTATTTCAGCCCTGCAAAGGCAGTTGCTGTTACTTCATTGTTCTGAGCTTTTCATGCAGTGCAGTAGCTGAGAGAGGTGAGGGAGCTGTCCATTTTGGAAAGAAAAAGCTGAGACCATCCATTTAATGTCACTTAGGACCTATTACAGCAGAATAATTCGGTCATTTAGAATTTTAGATCAAAGTATAAATAGTCCAAAGCTGCACTGCATCCCAGAGGTGAGAAAATGGAGAGTATTTGCAGTCATAATACCAGATGTTTAGCCATTGCTATAAATTCAACAACAAAAACCGAAAATAAAAATCAAGCTGTTAATTGAGGATATTTGGAGTCATGTCACAGGTGAAAGATGATCTAAAAAGCTGCTTTTCATAGCACAATGCAATGGTGAAATTAGCACATGTCTATTATCACTGCTTGCAACTCTGCAGGAAACTAATGGAAATAGCTTAATCTTTTCAAGCTCCTCTAAAAGGAGAAATACAGGATTTCACCTGTGTTACTCGGTGTTCCCTCCTCTCTTATCCCTTGCCAAATTCTTACTGCAGAGCAGATTTTTATTATTTAATAATAATAAATTGGCTTGACTGTAGGTTGAATAAATAACTGTAGTGATCAGGGACTTTTATTTTATTCATTTTCTGAGGCAGCGATACTGATCCATTGTGGTAATGATTAGAAAGGGAAACGGTACAGTCCTAAAATTCCCCCTCTTGAACCAGTTTCAGGGAGCTCTCTTTCCAAAGCAGTAAAAGCAAAGGCATTAATTATACATTTCCATTATGACAGAGCCAACATCAGCAGTGACTAGAACATAATTTGTTTAGGTGGCAGTGCAGGCTGTTCTCTGATCAAGTTTTGTTTCCCACAGGGAGGCATCAGTCTTAAATTACACAGCAAGCAGGCAAGAGAAAGGAAGCAAACAATAAAACACTTCCCAGAGGAAGAAAAGACGAAAATTTGTCTCTCCATGTCCTATTAAATAAATAAATCTACATTTTTGTCACTTAACAACAAATCGGCGATGGGGTTCAGCTTTAATTAAAGGAAGTGTGTTTTCTATGGGGCTTCATAGGATTATGTTTTACATTTCCAGTGATAAGTGGCTTTTAATGCAACTTTCCCACTGGAAGAAAGGGAAAGATGATGGAAAAATCCTTGGGAAGTGCTGTCAAGAGGGAAACATGGAGTATCTTACTTCTCCTACTGTAATCCATAAAGATAGAGTAATTTGGATTTTCTTTTAATAAGGTATGCACAAAACAAGCACTGATCTCTGTCAGCATATTTAATTGTAGAGGAACACTGTTATCTATGTATTTACATACAATTAAAGATGGAAATTGATCTTTCTGAGGAAAAATATATATATATGTTTAAGCTAGAATTCAGTTTACTACTATTAAGCATGGGCCTAATTTTACTTTATTTTCAATTTCAGTGGATCTATTACTTTGCGTAAATCTATGAATGTATTTTAGTACCTTACCGAATCCAAGACACATTTCCAGTGATAAGTGGCTTTTAATGCAACTTTCCCACTGGAAGGAGGGGAAGGATGATGGAAAAATCCTTGGGAAGTGCTGTCAAGAGGGAAACATGGAGTATCTTACTTCTCCTACTGTAATCCATAGAGTAATTTGGATTTTCTTGTAATAAGGTATGCGCAAAACAAGCACTGATCTCTGTCAGCATATTTAATTGTAGAGGAACACTGTTATCTATGTATTTACATACAATTAAAGATGGAAATTGATCTTTCTGAGGAAAAATATATATATATGTTTAAGCTAGAATTCAGTTTACTACTATTAAGCATGGGCCTAATTTTACTTTATTTTCAATTTCAGTGGATCTATTACTTTGCGTAAATCTATGAATGTATTTTAGTACCTTACCGAATCCAAGACCCCGAAGGAATGCTTTTGTTATTTGCTTTTAATTTTTGGCTGCTATAAAGAGCTGTGGGTTGTGATTTTCTATTGTAATTTGACTTTTAATATCGTATTCCCTGACTGCTTTAGCCTCTCTGTATTTGGCGTGCACAAAGCAAAAGCAAATATAAGCTGATTTCTTATTTCCAACACTTTCAGGAGAAACAATGGAAGCTAGGAAGAACTATATGCCATTTAAAGAGGAGTATGTTCATGTTGAACATACCATTCCCCTCCAGTGGAGTTTGCTGGCAATTTCAGATGAATGAATAGACAAATCAGAAAAATGCACATCATTTACCCCAAGCACAGCAAATACTCCTTTGGAACTGCTATTGTGCAAAATTAGATTCTGATACAAGCAAAAAAACCTACATGTCATGAAAATTATTGTGGAGAATGTTGTGTGAGCTTAACAGGTTTGATTTAATTGGTGTAGTTAATATTTTCTGTATTTTAAAAAAATACGAAAAGATGCTTCTGATCACTAAAACTTTCCAAAGCTTTCAGACACTAAAGCAAGTCACTGCCAAATATCGTTTTGAAAGGGAATAAAAGCAGCTTTGTCTCCGTACTTCAGGCATAAACTAGTGTGGTTTGCTTTATAATCAAAACACTTAGCCATGTATTAATTATAAAATTGACTACTGTACTAATTATTTGGAACCTTAAAACACAGTAGTCTAAGAGCATATGTCTTGATGCATGCCAGTCCTAAGTGGCCAAGTTGCATTGTTGATTCCCCAAAAGGAACGATGGAAACACAGAGAAAAGCCATAAAAAGTGCCAAGAAAGAGATCTGGGGAACAGATGATCTCAATCTTTTACATGTGCTCTCAGTTTCATTGCTCATAACTGAAACAAGGATCAAAGGATTAATACGAGGACTGTCTGACCTGGTGGCCCAAGATTACATCATCTCAAGTCAGAATTTTGTGTGCATTAGTGAAGTAGCAAAGGCTGCAAATCCCATGGCTCTATTATTAGAGTACAGAATGTTGTGGGAAGGTGTCCAGATTACATTGTACATGGACAACCCCTTCTGGCTGTTCAAAAGGTAGAAACTCTCAAATTGGTTGACCTCTTAGTATACAGTCGGCATCTACACTCATACTTACCTCTGAAGCATGCCATTAAATTATAACTGAATTTCCCAATCTGTATTGAAACTGGCTTTCAAGTGGCACATCTTCAGTGAGTGATGTTAATTAGATATGAAGAATAATAATTCTGGACCTGCTGATATCAATCAGAAAAACTTGGTCCAAGCCAAGGATTTCAACCAAAATGTCAACACCGAAGGAACTGTAACACAATTTTATATAGACTAGGAAGTCTTGTTCAGCAACATACTCTTGCCTAAACAGATCGTGAAGAACATTCTAAAATCAAAGCCCTGGATGGAATTATCTCTGAACATGATGAAAATTCAGATCAGAAATTAAATGTAGGAATTCAGGACCAACTCTACAGATTTGTAATTTGGTGCCATCTTTATGTCCTTTAGAAAACATTAGGTTTAGTGGAAAATTTCTGTTGAGAAGTCATTCCAAACTGCCTAACAGTTAAGCATGATGACCATATGGTCTCACTCTGATTGCCTCTTGATCTGCTTGGGGCAGAAGATTGCAGTGCTGTGGGAGGCAAGAAACTGTTCAAAACAGGGAAGTGGGTGGGAGTGGGAGTGCAGAGACACAACTGCAGTGATAGACACCAGCCTGCTGTAGCAGCTACAGAGTGAATTCCTGTGCTGTTTGGATAGTTTTCTTTTTGTTTAGTTTATTTTGAAAAACTGGTAAACCCCCCCTCTTATCTCACTTTTCTGTATGCTTTATATTTCATAGGTCTTGTTACATTTTGATACTTCAGAGCCAAACCAAAAAGAACTAAGCAACTTGAAGAAGTGTGTTCATTTTTTTTATGATGCTGGAAGCTGTGAAATTAATTGTGTTGTGAAATGTTTTCTGTATTTTCAGATTTTGTTTGTGAGAACTAAATATTCTCAGATAGAATTTTGCATCTTTGGTCTTGCTTTCCCTCCCTCAAAACCCAGTTATTTAATGATAATATGTGACATTTTACATTCTGTTTGAAAAGCCATCTTTTATTTAATAGTGTTCTGACAATGGTTTTAAGATAATTTACCTAAAGTAATTGTCATGCATTCACACTGTTAAAATATCATGCAGGCTTTATGAATAGGGACACTAAGAAGATCTTTGGAAGTTCAAAAATGTGTTTTCTACAGCAGCAGCTGGAATAGAGTTGCACTTGGGGAACATTTTTCCTTCCATGCCTTGTGTTTATACAGCTTTTATGACCTTAAGGAAGGATCTCAAGCTGATCCATAGTTGTAAGATTATTTTTCTCCTCATAAATGTGGCACATAAGAGTGACTGCACTGATTCACTGAAAACATCTTCAGTTTCCTTCATGTTACAGATGAAAGCTGGGCAGCAGGAAGAGCTTTCCCTCTGTGTAAATGTTCTAGTTTTCATCTGTAGGCACCAGGGCTTCCTGGGAGATGCCAGACTGAAATGCTTTGGATGTGAAAAGTGCCATTTGGTTATTATCCAGATGTAGTGAGCCATTATCTAAATTGTTCTTTTTTGGGGGTACAATGAATGCTGGAATCTTAGTAATTTCCTTTCCAAGCCCATTGAAGTGGACTAAGTTTTGGACTGAATACTGTTGTGAGCAGATTGGAGACCCAGATAAAAGGAATTAAGAAGAGAGGTTGCTCTGGCTGTTCATCTCTGTAATGTGTGTATTTGAAATTTGGAAGTCTGCTGCTCCAGATTGGCTGCTTGTTTCCTAGGCACAGGCATTCTTAAGTCCCCTTTTAACTTGCTCTCCTCAGCAGGATTTCTTCTGCTTGCTAATTGCCAGCAGCGAAAAATCTACGGAGGCAAATTGATGAGGAATAAAAGGTTTCCAAACCAAAGTGGCTAAAAGAATTCTAGCCATTGGAGTGGCAAAAAGAAAGGCAAAAGGCTTTTGGCATTTTATTTTCTTTCTCTCTTTTTGTTGTTGTTTAATTTGTTACAATAAGGAAAAGATCCTTTCCTACAAATTCTGTTGACAATGAAGTATTTCTGCAGAGTGTTGTAGTCCCAACTCTATAAATAGGCAAGAGATCAATAGCTGGAAATAAACATGGTAATGACAACTTCTGAATTCATGTTAAAGATTATGAATTTGCTGTTTTTCTTCAGATCTGAATTACAGACCAGCTGGAGCAGCATGGCCTACAGTCCCCGTTGGCGTGGGTCAGCAAGGGTGCATGTTTTACAGCTCCAAGTAAGTGCATTTCTTTTTTCCTCCTGGTCACTCTAAAGAGCAGATGTCTGTAATATAGAGTGATAGATCTTAAAAATTTAGTAATTGTATTTAGGAAATCATTTGCTGGGGTAATTTATAACAGTTTTGGCAGTTATCTGTTCTTGGCCCTGTATTAGCCAATATCTGTATCTATTAACTGAAGTCATAGGCCAAATTGGTATTGTTCTAAATGAAAACAGCATTTGGCTGCCCTGGGCTGGCAGGCTTACCCTGGGCCACAGCATTAAAACAAAGAACTTTAGTTTCACAGAGTTAAACTGATGAGACAGGTAGTTTTTACAGAGTTGTCTAGGTCGTCAAATTTTCCATCTTTGCAATGTGTTGTTATAAGTGGATGGATCAATATATCTCTTGAAACAAGAATATACGCCACACTTACTGAGGAGACCTGTAGCATCACAGGTTTAAAACCAGCTCCTTATTTAAAATTCTAAGATAAGGTTCCTGGATGGAAACTCAAGAGAATATGGAGTGAAAATAGGTATCTGCTATTCTCCTGTATGTAACATTCATGAGAGCATTATCAATTGTTGTGTCAAGTTTCATTGTATTTTTAAAATGACTTCAAGAACAAACTGCAGGGGTGATTTGAAGTTAAAAATATCTGCTTTTCAGCAG
>NW_008589308.1:19318-42675 GCF_000691845.1 Merops nubicus
GCATACTCTTCTAGTACACACTGAAAAAGGTTTTTGATGAGTTTTCAATTAGCACCCTAACTCACAAGAAATGCTAGGGATGAAGAGTTCAATCTGGTTTCAGATGAAAAATAAGGTATGTTCATGACATAGGTTATAGTTCATACTGAAACAAGTCTATGGGAGATATTTGAGGTGAGGTCTTCACATGAACTTTTAGGGACATGTCTTAGCTAAACCAGAAATGCTAGATCCTGTACAAGGCTCACCTAAAGTCAGGTTCTAACTCTCAGAGCTTTCTGTAGTTTTCTCAGCAAAGCTGTGGAGCTTTTTCTATACATTGTCCCTGTTCTAATCTCAAACCTTTTTCCATGGCTGTGTAACCCAGGATGATTGTTTCCTTCTCTGTAAGATGAAAAAGCTGAGTTGCTTTAACACGTGCACTAAATGAGATCTGGGGTTTATTTTATTTTTTTTTTCTTTGTTAGATTCCTTCTGTTTTTCCACACACATTTTGAACTGTTTGCATCATTCAAAACAAGCCACTGGGTGTTTAATACAGGTCTTATTAGCACTGTGCATACATTCTTCAGTCTTAAATTCTCCTTTTTTATATATCCAAAGACTTCATCAGACCTCTAGCAATAGCAAGCTTGTATACTGATGTGCTTATAGTTGACAACTCTTAAATTGCTTTTCCTCAGAAAGGATCTTCTATCATAGCTTGAAGATTTTTTCACATATATCTTCCACTGAATTTTTCTGTATTAAATCTTATTGGCATCCAGGCAGTCTGATCATTCTTTGATTGTTCTTTTAATTGCTTATTATCTTCCTTTAAACGCTTTTGTAGATGTGGCACAGTTGCTGGTAATTATATTGTAATATGAGTTTCTGATGAAAATACAGAGGAGCATTTGTCAAAATATGGACCTCATAAGGGTCCACTGATGGTTCTCTATCAGGAAATTTCAGTTTGGTTTAATTTGAAACCCATTTTATTACACGATCTGTTAATTCCAGTTACAAGCTTTCTTTGGTTAAGTAAAATGCCCTGGAGAGTGGTAAAGTAACAGAGGTGGCTTTATCCTTCAAACATGCAATCTTAAAATCAACAACAAAAGCCCTCAAGTTTGCCAGAAGAGATTTAAGCTCAGAGAACTGTGCGAGAAGCCTTTAATTAGCTTTATAAAGTTTACTCCTTTTAGAGGCTTAAATAGATAGTCCCATTAAATAGTCCCATTCATGATCTATCAGAACCATCACTTACTGGTTCCCTGGGGCAATTACCTTATCCCATTCTTTTTTTGTACCAAAAGGGTTGGATGCTATTCCCACTCACTGCAGAATCACACTGGAATGTGAGCATCTCAGAAATACTTCAAGCCATGGAATATTTCCACCCTCACTGAGAGACTGGAATGCTCTCCTGGGCAGGACAGTTCCCTGAAAGGAAGCTGAAGAGCCTGGTGATCACCTGACACATGCCTTGTGATGGAAGCAGCTATGCTAAAGAACTCCTAGAGAATCAGTGATTCCTGGTGTCTCTCTGTAATTCAGAAAGCAGAAGAAATCAGCAAGGTACAGATATGTGAAGGGAAAAAGAAAAAAGAAGTTTAAACAGCCACTGTGTCCTAGGAGGTCACTGGGTGGAGTTTTTCTCCAGGGGCCCTCAAAGCCTTGGCTCAAGTCAAATGAAATACCAGGTGTGAGAGCACAAAGTGGCCTTGCTGAGCTGTCTTTAGGGAAATACATGCTCTCTGAAAGGAGCTGTGGGGAAAGACACTGGCTGCTCTCTCTGCACCACCTACAACCTACAAAAAGTGCCAGCAAAGGTGAATGGATGTGCAAGGAAATCACACCATAACTTGCTTTTCTTTGAGCCAAGGGGGGAAGTACAGAAGGGGGTGTAGCCCACTCCCTAGGCTCTCTTGCTCTGGTGGAGACAGGTAATTTGCCAGCTGGCTCAGAATGCTGAATGGAAACTCAGAATATCTTAAATAACAAAACGGGATGCTGCTATTTTCTCTAAGATCTCAATGTAAGAATTACAAATATGATCTAAAATGCAACAGACGTTCCAACATCTAAATGTAACAGACTATTTTAATGCCAAGTAATTTTTAGTTCTTGTTCATATGGGCTTCCAAATTAAAGACAAAGAAAAGCCAGAGTAAGAGGTGAGAAGCATTCTTGCTATATGTTCAAAAATGAACTAGAAATAACACCTAAGTAAGGGAATTATTTATAGAAAGCAGAATTTGAAGAGAAATGCCAAGAGATGTCAAAACTGATTGAAACATGCAGCCTTGACAGCTCTGAAATTCATAGGCTGCTTGTCTGCTAGAATTTGTGTGTGATGCTTTATTTTTTTCAGCTATGAGGTTTGGCTATCAGTATGGTATAAATGGGTGAAGGAAAACAGAAGCTAGGGAACTTCCCTCCCCCCATCCTGCACTGTGTACACTATTAACCACTCTGATGCAGTTACAATAATAGAAGTGATGCAGCTCACAGAAATACCATGCTTTTCATTTAGTGGGGGGAAAAAAACAAGGCAGTTTAAAATAGATCTCAAAAGGATTAAATTAGCAGTTTACAAGCTTCCCATGCAAAGCTGATTCTTGATTATGATGCTAAATAACAATTATTTTAACACTTCTCCCAACAAACAAAATTATACCAAGAAGCACCAGGTGGGAATGATATACAAGCTCTATTCTCCTGTCAGGGCACAGGAGTACTATGTCTTTGCAGTGAAGTCTTTGAAGTTACACTATTATAAAAAATGTATAATAAAAAGAGAATGAGATATAGTAGGTTTTTTTCATTGTAGCTATAGATTAAGCATAGTTCTGTAACGGTAGCCATGTAACTTCAATGTAACTGAGATATATAAGCAAGCCTTGCAACACCACTGAAAATATAAATATTATTATACTGTATTATTAGGTTTTTATCTACCTTATTATCCTCCTCTCACAAAAAGGCAAACTGAGCTGCACAATAGTTAACTGACCTATTTAAAGTTGCACAGTGTCTTCAGAGGTACATTGGAAACTAGATCTTAGATCATCTAACCCTGATGTGTGCATAAAGACCTATAAAATTACTTTCTTTTCTACAAAAAGAAAAATAAATAGGCTTTGCACAATGACATCTTACACAGATCCATATAAAGGATCATTTGTCAGATGTAACACTGTAGGGATTCTCTTATTCAGGACCCATTATAATCCAAATCGTCCCAAAGACTTAAATGAAAGCAAGATACATGCCTTGTTCTTGTTGTCCTGTAAACTTTAGAGGAAAACTCTCTTAAATAAAAATAGCAATTACAATTATTCTACAGCTTTAATGTACATGTAAAGCTCTTAGAGACATACAGCAAAATAAGCACTGAAATATGCTTGGAAGTGTTCATCTGATTTTATTACTATACATTTCAAACTGATGTTTTCAAAGAATATCAGTAATCTATTCATAACCACTTCTTAGAGTGGAAAAGTACATTCTTATAATAAAAGCAAATTTAGGAGTAATACATTAAAATTGCAAAGGAGATTTTTCTACTGATTTGCTGGAAACAGGAGATAAACACTTCAATATTTCAATAATCATCAGAAATACCTTTCCAGTTTCAAGATGTAGATAGGTAATCAATTTTATCTTTCTTTAATTATGTTTCATAGCATAACCTTCTACTGACAGACTACTCAAGGCTTATGTCAACCAGAATAATGGGTAGCACATGTTATTGATTAAACTATCACTTCTAGGAAGTGATCTTATGGTTTTATTAGACTGTTTTTAACAGTTCCTTTCGGACAAGGTAATTCTACAGATCTAAACAAATATAGATCATGTTCTCTTGAGGTGTGCAATCGTTACACCTTCCTTTTAACCATCTGTAATAATCAATTGAAATTGTGGAGCATTCGAGCAGATATTCAGTGGCATTATGTTGGATGCATTAAAAACAGAAAGATGTAAGTTAGGAAGGAGTGCATTATGAGGCAGGTTTATGCAGAGACGTTTTATCTGAGGAGTCAGACTTTTAAAGCTTATCTGTAGTGTTTTTGACTAGCAATCATAAGGATTTTGTTTCCCCATTTCAGTTTTAACATATGCTTATGAATTAAGGATCTCCACCAGGTTCTTCAGTGCAGGAACACACCGTCAGACCTTCTGTAAAATAACTTTCTTTTAAATTCAGTTGAAACTGGCTTAGTTAATGTTTAAAAGTCCTTTCTTTTACATTCAAGTCAAAATTCAGTGCTCAATAAATTAGAAATCCTGAGACTTTTCTTTCAGTGTTGATGTGTGCCTGCATTTTCTCTCTTTCCTCTGCTTTTAACCTCTCATAGCTGTGTGGTTCTGATTAGGCATTTGGATTCCTGCATTCTGGATTTGTGATCCTTGCCTCTAGGTTCACGTGCACACATTTACCTCCTACACCATTTGCTGTTTGCCCACATCTTTCTGCTATACATAGGTGGTGATTAAAATCCAAGGGGTAATACATAGTCAATAAATTTAGCTCTGCTGAGGCGACCAGGGTGCTGCTGAATTATGTGAGCCGAAGCTGTTTCACATTGCAGGCATGAAGCCTCAGCCTGCAGCACTGGGCTGGGCACTATACTAAACCCCAGGAATGTTTCTGTAGCCCTTCAAGCTCAGTTATGTGAGTGGTCAGATTTATACCTGTACTTCAATTGCTAAAAGATGCAAATGCCTGGCTGGTTCTGTCGGGCACCAACATCCTTGTGTACAAGAGATCAAGAATCCCAAGCAATGACATCATGTTTTCAGAAACTCTCCTTCCCTGAATTTAGCATTTTTTTTCTTCCAGAAGGCTCAGCTCACCTGTTGTTCTCATTTGAAACTTCTAGAGATTTTTTGACAGGTGAGGAAAAGGTGAATATTTTTTCATTTCCGTGTTTCTTACGTTTAATTTTCTTCATTCTCTTTCTTTTTCTTAATAGAGTGAATAATTAACAGCGTTTCTGCCTCCTAACTTTGTAGTACAAACTGGTGAATCATCACAGATCATTCAGTGTTACCTTTAGGGAAATGGGGAACTACCTTCAAAAATCTCCTATTATAGGTAAGTAATTTGATTCTTCTTCTCCATAAATCATTCTTTTTTAGAATATAAAATTAAAGAGATTTCTCAACATTTACCTACCCTTACCTAGAAAGAAAACAAAACTGAAAGACACTTCTTTCATGTCTGCTGTACTAAAACTTTGCATGTCTTTTCAAAGTTAGATGTGTACAAGCTTTAGCTTAGTTTAAAATAAAAATAAGAAAAATAAAATAAAGAAAACATAGAGCTTTCCTGTGAAGCACTCTGGGACTGAACTTCCCTCTTTGCACTTAGGTTGAGATGCTGATGAAATGTCAAGTAGATGATATCTGCTGAATGTAAAGATTTTGACAGTCAGAATCTTCTTCTGTGGTCGTTTGTAGGCTTGGTTTGAACAATACTTGTCATGAAGTTCAGAAAGAGCTGAACATTTTTTACTTCTGGAATTCAACAGGAGTCATATGGAAATGTTTGAATTGCCTTCCAACCTACTATTGCACTGTTTTGGTGAAGTCAGTCTCACCAAAATTATTGACAAAATGCCATTGACAAAAAAACCCCACCTTTATAACTTTACACTGCATTCTTTGGTTTTATTTTTTTACTTTCTGCTGTTCCTGTTTTACTGTAGTATTAGAGGAAAGAGATTGACAATAATCAAATCATAACTACAAATGTGTTGGGAATAGATGCATATAACTCAGAGATTTGCTCAACATGCTTCTGTCTTCTAACTCATTCTCTTGGATTTCTGCATTATTCATGTCCACCAAGGTTATTACATAGGCATCTAATAGTAAAGATTGCATTTGAGCCACTGTATAACATGTCCTAGCTCTTGTCAACATCTTGAAGGTCATTAGAGTATCTGATCATTTGATCCTTTGAGCAGACTTTGAGGTATGTTAATTGGTTCAGAAGGATGAAAATCTATTTGTGTGTGGGGGGGCTTTCTCTAGTCATCAGACCTACTGAGCACATATAATATATACAGTTACAGTTCTATAAATTTATTCAATCTTGGTTTATCAGAACTCACCTGCTTTTCATTATAGTCAAATACAGGCAGCCTTTCAGGCAGCCTTTCTGATACTTTGTCTCCCCATTTTAAAAGTGTTTTGAAAATATTTTTTCATATGGTCTAGCAAGCTTCCTAAACAGATTGATTTTCATAGCTAGTTTCTTAAAAAGTAATCAAAATACTGAAATCAGAGCACCAAAGAAGGCCTGTGTATTTGACAAGTGAAAGGATAGCAGAGGTCTGTGAAATGTATCAGTGGTAGTAACTGCTGTTTAAATTATTTTGCTTCTTTCTAGTTAGTGGGGTTGTCTCCTACAACTATAAAAATATTATGATAACTAGGCAATGTAAAAGTTGTACTAAGAATGTGCTCTTTTCTTCTTCTCTAGTTATTTGATAGGTGTAATACATTTTAAAGAACAGGAGGAACATTTTGTTTATATAATAATGTTTATTTTAATCACATGCAATGCTATTTAGTACAAAATCAGACTTGTGAAATATAGGGGGTTTAAAACTCAACAATAGATGCAGGATCAATGCATGGCTGTGAAGAAAACTAAGAGGGATGGAAAATGGGAGGGGAAAATGGTGAAAGCAAAAGTGAGATTGTGAGGTAGGGATGTGCTCTTGGAATGTAATTATGGAGTATAGTTTCTAAATTTGAGAGTCCATGGATGCCAAGCACACCTGGAACATAAAGACTTTATATACCAATCATCAGGGATCCTTAGCACCAGCCAGTTTATTCTGCTTCAGAGATTTCAAATAAAACTGTGTTTTATGCTACTTTTTTTTTAAGAACACTGTAAGCATAAGTAATAGTAAATCTGAATATGTGGCAAGAGTCGAGAACAAATGAGGTCTGCAAATTGAGACTGATGTTTGAAATTTACATTTGGGGTCAGGTAGAGAGGCAAGTTAGTGCCTTCCTGCTTACTTCTATCCTTTTTAGGTACTTGTTAAGTCAAAGATTAACCACATTAGGTATACAGTAAATAAAAGTTACTTTAGTTTTACTCCAGCAAAACGTGCATAATACTGTATTTCATTTTTGTGTCATATGTCTTTGTTTTGGCTGGGTTCTAGAAAAAGATACATAATAAAGGAATATGAAACTAAAGAAATAACTGAATATTAATATTTGTCGAAAATGATACTGCACTGTTTCATTTAAATATAAATGAAAGATATTGAAGACTGCAAGAACTGGCTGGGTTCTAAATACGTGTAGTTCTCTGGGGTGCAGGTACAGTTGACTACTAGGCCTGTATCCTTCACTTGCAGCAGTGTAGTTGTGTGTTCTACAAAGCTTTAACTACCTTCTTTGGAGTCAAAAAACTTTCAAGAAAACTTGCAGTGATCTTAAGACATGTAGTGTGTGGGTTGTCTCTTAAGTTTCTGAGTACTTTATGAGATCGATATTTGAATTATCTTCCTTTGACAAGTCAGTAATTTCAGTTAACTGAGTCTCACTGCATGTTTAAGTTACTTACCACCCCCATAGCACACAGTGTTGCTACTGGGTTGATTTTGAACTTTCTGTATCTTTCAGTTACCCCTAAATCTGGCAAATTCTTCTTCCTTTTATTAAATAAAAGCTTGTAGTTGCAACAATCTGTGAATAATCCCATATGTGATGTTTAGCTTTTTGAAGTCTTTCAAAACTGGAGGATTTTTATGGAAAATAAAATCTCTTTTTCGTATTTTTATTTCAACTAAATATTTTCTTTTGCCTGTGAAGAGATGATGGCAGCTCATTTCAAATGTCAGATCCTTAGCCTCACTGTTGCAGCAGACTGGGTTAAAACTGTGAGAAGGACCTCCGCGGGGACACAAAATTGAGGCAGAAATCTGAAGAAAAGGGAAATGGATGGCAAATTTCCATCACTTTTACTCTACATCCTAGATTGCTCCTTTGGTAGACATTGAAATGTCCCACACTGAATTAGACATTGTGATGCAGATCAAGGCTAAGGATAAATATGAGACTAGAAAAACCAGATGGTGTTTTTTTCTGGGGGACCTTTGCCTGGTTCTCCCATTTCTGGACTAGGTGGAGTTCTCACTCAGCACAGCTGCAAACACAGGGTTTGCTTACTCTGTGTCTCACACAACCCCAGGCTGAACCTTGGGCATCATCACTCTTGAGGGCACATCTGCACCCAGGTGAGTCAGTTTTCCTTCAGCTTGGCACTGAGGTGAGGGAATGGAAGTAGCATGGTCCCACCAGGTCCAACAATGAGCATTTCACTGTTTTTTTTCTGTTGCCTGAAAATTTGAGCTCATTGCAGACCACCCTGTGCTTTCCTGATTCACAGTTCTGGTTTCAAATGAACTGGTGACCAAACAAAAGTGGGTCTTAGTTATCTACATCCCATTTTTTTTTTCCTCTGATAGAATTTAATGGGTATGAAGTGTTACTATTGATTTCCATGGGAACAGGAAAGGGCTCATGTTATCCAACGCATACTGAAAATCCTGTGACAGTTACTGGAAGGCAAAAAGACACACTAACTCTCCTTTAAATTGCAGGATGAAAATGGTATATTAGAACAATTATGCCTCAGGGTGAATGTGTAAGTATAATAATACTGAAACTTGGCTTCTTTTCAAAATATACAAGTCTGTGACAGTTTGGTATTGAAAAGCTAGTGATTCACATCTGTAAAAAATAGAAGCTGAGCAAAAATGTCAAGGTGCAACAGAGGGCAAACCTAAATTTCTTCCAATAAGAAAAAAACCTGTTTCTTTTCAAAAGAATAATTGCTGAGTCTCCTTCTAGGAATACGTTTATGTCATTAAAATATCATCTGTGTATTAGACATAATTCTAAACTAGATGAAATATTCTTTAAAAGGTTTAAGTATATAAAGAAGCCTCCCATTCTGCACATTTACCAGGCACAGGAACAGCTCCTAGTACAGAGGGTAGGAGTTAATGGTCAGTTCTCTTGCTGGAAGGAAATCACCATGGAGTCCCCCAGGGATGTATTCATCAGTGATCTGAAAAAGAGAAGGAGCAGTGAAGTGACACCGTTTGCAAAGTTACTCAGGGTAATGAAGGCAAGAGTAATGACAGAAATGATCCATGTGGATATATGTAGCATGGTAAATGTAGGAAGAAAAATAACTGCAACTTAACATACATAATTTTAGGTATTGAACCAAGTCTTACACTGAGAGTCTTGTTACTGAGTGTTGTAACAAGGAGGTTTAATGAAATTCCACATAATTTTCCTCTGTGGTCAAAAATCTACAAGATTTTTAGACCAAAAAAAAAAAAGAGAATGAATCAGAGAATATTGCAAGCTATTATATGTACAACTGCCATGTCATCTCAGTTTTATTTTTACTTCCCACTGAGAAGTAAGATCCCACTGGGCATGGATCCACTCTGCCCTCTCACAGCAGTACAGTAAAGTGGGACACTTTTTAGGTTTAGCACAGTAAAACTTGCTCAGATACAAAGGTGACCAGGACAGGGAGAGGCTGGGACAGATTTTGGGCAAGTGTTTGGGAAATTCAGCCATGAAAAAAGGAGGTGGGAATAAAGCAAAGTACCTACACTGCTATGCTCTTCCAGGGATATCTATAATTGACCAGTCAAAGCCACACTGGTTTATAGATCACACTAAACTAACTTGATTTTAGTTTATGCCAATGTTGGTATATTTACAAAATGTGCACACCTGCATACTGTACTGTCCATGCTACACTCTTGAAACATTCTGTTTCTTTCTGTGAGAGAAAATAACCTTCTTATTTGCACAAACCATCTTTAGATACACTTGCATAGCTTCTACTGAAGCTACTGGATGTCCTCCAAATTCTGCCGAGATGATAAACAACTGGGCACTGGACTGAATAGCAGAGGAATTCATATGAATCTGTAAGTTGTGAGTAAATAGCTTAGCACCCCTTCGGGCCTCAGATCTTGCATCTCAGTAAGTCAATTACATCTAATAGTTACATTTACTACCTCCACTGTGATCCAATTTACAAATGAACTATACTGCTCTGTCACATCCATTTATTTCCTACTTAATTCCTTTATTTCTGGCATTTTCAAACTGTTCTCTTCTTTTATTATACTTTAATCTAGGACAAATTGAAGAAGAAACAAGAGGCTAAATTAGAAAAATATATTTTACTTTATCTCAGTTTTTAAGCAGCGTTTTTTTTTTTTTTTTTTCTTTTTTCCCCAGATTGCTAATACCTCCTGTTATATTTTGTGGAAAATGTGCTTTAAAACAACATGGAATGTGTGCAAGCCTTGGAAATATATGGGTTTGTGACTGCTCTCAGGCTTACTTGCAGAGTACTTTTTATCTCTAGTCAAAGAAACATTTAATTACAAAGGGCCACGATTTATTTTCAGGACTGGTTGATGAGGTGCTGGTTCAAACATGCACAATACTGCTTTGATTTTCATCATGCTTGGTTTGGAGAATGTCTGAACTAAGTGTGGGTACAAACTAGCCTAGAAGGATTTGCCCAGGTTGTTTTGGCAGTGATTGCTTTTGAAAAACCTCTTGTTAAAAGCCCAGGTCAGTATTTTATTTTGCCATAATGAAGATTTTGTTCAGTATTATGCTTCTGTCTCATTCCTTAACAATATATTAGGTTTTTTTTTTGTTTTGGCAACATGTTTTTATTGTGTAGGACAGCTTCTAAAGAGACACCACCATGCTTTGTACTTAGGATGCCCCTTAGGTAATGTGGTGGTTTTACTGAAGCACTGTAGCTGTCTCATTGCAGGGTGGACTGTTAGAGTTAGCATTATACTTTGTGAATGGATGGTTATGCTTCGTGCAGCAGTGATCTGGCCAGAAATTCTGTTCTGCTCCAGCAGAAAATCAGATCTGGAGGAGCTCAGTGTTCTCTGATCTTTGCTGCATAAGAAAGGAGCATTTCAAAGTATAATGTCTTCCATTCCCTTATTTCATCAATTTGAGGAAAAAATAATAACAGCATTAAATGAATTCCTATGTAGAAAATTGCCTAAGGACTCAGACCCCAAATGGTTTGAATTTCAAAATAAAATGAGAAATAGCTGCTTTTCACCTATCACAGCAATTTTTCCCTTCAGCTTTTCAATTCTGCCTCTGCATGTTGTGTAGCTTCAAATGTACTCAGATCCTGAGCATGAAAACAAGCTCTTCTGGATATTTTGAATCCGAATTTTTTTGAATACTCTTTTGAAGTTACCTATTTACACACCAGCCTTTTTCCAGCATTGTGTTTAAGTCGGCCACTCTCAATTGAACAAGTGGGGAAATTGCTGTTTATTCATATTAGATCTATTTATTGCTTTTATTCAGCCACATTGCCTGCTTAAACATACATTATTATCATGAAACCTTACAATGAATGAGATATTAATTGGCTGAGCAGTAGGAAGAGGGACAATTTTGTAGATTAGCTCATTATTTACATGTTTACAGGACCTAAGAAGTATCAGTGTGTAAAAACTACAGATGCTTGAGTCACTGTTAACAAATCCAGTTAACCCATTCTGACTATTTCTTTAAAAAAAAAAAAGAAAAAAAGATCTGCATAAAGCTTGCTCCTTGGATTCGGCACAGTCACCTTTAATTTGGTGTTGAGTTCACTAGCAGATGCTGCAATGTTTTAAAATTAGCTTGGGAATGCTAGAAACATTTTCCACTTCCAGTAAAACACTTCTAAACCAGCCACATTAGTTATTCTAGCAAGCCTGGTTTGAGTTCCAGGTCCTCAGTGGTTTTGGTTTTCCTTGAGTAAGTTGAAAGTCCAAACAGGGAGAATTTAGTCTCCTTCATTCTGATAAACCACTGCATTGTGAACCTTTTCTATATTTATCAGGATCTACTTACCCCTTCAGCTCACATTTCATTCTTCAGCTGCTTTTTTTAATTGTTTGTAGTTTGAATCTTCCTCAGTATGAAATAATTGTGTGTTATGCCAAAGAGCACTTTGAAGCACTCTCCCAATCAGGTATCATTTCCCATATATTTTTTTAGAGGTTCTGCATATTCAAAGCAGCTGTTTCCAACTCAAGATGATATTTAGGAATACAAGCTTTATTAAATATTCCAATTAATTCCATGCTGGCTGCAAGAAGGATCCTGGATTTGTTTTCCATTTAATTCTTCCTTCAGAAAGAGACTTCATGCTCTTCTGCCTCTACAGATAAGAATTGGCCAAGTTTTTCAAAGCTAGTACCAAACGTTCAAGACCAAGGGCACAGGTAAAATGCAGCACAACAGTCCCCTCTCCTGTAAGCACATGATCAGCTACAACTCCTACAGCTTGGATACATTCCAAACAGCTGCCCTTACACAGCAAAACTGACACACCAAGAGAGAAAAATATCCAGAACTCGAGCAAGGGAAGCACCATACATGAGGTGAAACTGTGCTGCTTTATTTTTTATTCCATAATGGTGCTCTCTTTTAAATAAGATACAGATTTGGGGGAGAGGGGTTGGACTCGAGGATCTCCAGAGGTCCCTTCCAACCCCTAACATTCTGTGATTCTGTGATTAAAAGGTGACATTCAAGGCATAAGGGCCAAAGAATTTCACCAGATGTGCAATTACTCAGGACTACAGGATATTACCTTCCAGTCTTGCTTGAGAAAACAAGGAGAATCATTTCAGAATAGCAGAAAAAAATATTAGTATATTCAAAGGGCCTCTGTGCTTCCCAGACTGATGAAAGGGAAATGAAGGTCACTGCTTATGTGAGGTGTGGCCTCTCAGAGACAATACCAGTCGTTTATTACAAGTGAAAAACATTCAGATTTGACCAAGGTCATGCAGAACAGCTCATTTTTTTTTCTGGAAAAAAAGATTTTATTTATTATGCTATATATCACACAATTTAATCTTTTCAATCTTGTGCCAAGCATGTTTCTTAGGCTGTTTTTTTGTTGTAATACACTTATTGGTAGAAATTTCTCTGAGAAATAAATGTCCTTGTCTTTTTCACAGAAAGATAATGTTAACGGGAAAAAAAAAAGTCCTTGGATCTATTGAAGAAGACTTTTTTTTTTTCCCTTCAGAAATTCTAAGACTAAGGTAAACTTTCCACTCCTTCCCTTTTATGTCATTACTAATAATTGATTAGAAGGCAAAAATGAAGAACTTGATTTTGTAGTTCTGTAGCACTCTGTTAGGCTTTGTGGAGTCCTGAAAACCTATTGACCTCTTCTTTTTTGTCAACAGGCTGGGTTTGCATGCGCAGTGGTGGTTCATGAGCTTACATAAATTGCACTGCATTGTGGACTGACAGGAGAGCATGCTTTTTTAGGAGCTCTGAAATAACAAAACCAAATGTGGACCTTGAACCGTAGAAAAAGCACTTAAAGAAACTATGCAGCCTTCAGTTTACCGAGTCAGTACGATGTGAATTCAGTTTTCTCGTTTCTTAGACAAGTTTTAACTTCTTCCTTATGTGTAGCTCATGACACTGAACTACACCAAGATGTGCTTAGAACCAAATCATCCATCCCTACACATGGATTTGCTAGATCTGAGGACTAAGCGAGGCAGAATCAGTGTTGTGTCTGTGGTAAGAAGTGGTTCCTGTAGGAACTGGATGTGAAATGGTGCATTTGCTGGTGCCACACCTGAGGCTGCCACCTGAATTTCCACACGCTGCTTTGAGGTAGGCATGAAGGCTTCTCTCCACGAGCAACTTCAGCCCATCTTGGCAGAGACTGTTGCACGTTATTGCCTCTCTCAGTTCTCCTCTGCACAGCAGCAGCCACAGCGCTGCTGCAGAACTTGTGAGCTGGAAGAGGAGTGGCTATGGGGGTCTCCACGTTCCTTCCTCTGCTTCAGACCAGCTTCCTAGATGACTGAAATCCCTTAACGTTTCTAGGACGCTGCTGACTCATGGCAATTGTCACCTTTGCCTTAGGAGCAAAGAGCTGTGGCTTCAATGATAGGGCTTTTTCTTTGGGATCTCATTAAAGACTGTGTAAGCTGGGAGTTAGCCTGGAATAAGATCCCTAACACATTATCTATGGGGAAAATCACCTTATTTTCTGTGCTGGAATGCTTTCTATATCATGAAACTTTGTCACAGATTCCTTTTACAAGACGTTTAACAATAACCTAAGCTTCAGCTGAGCCCCTTTATGATAGATATAAGGTGTTATGCATAATCTTCTTAGGAGCTTTGCACGCACTGCCTTATACAGGCAGAATAATAACAAAGTTACGTCGACTTGCCCACCAAGGAAAAAAAATCTTACTGCAGCAAATTAAATATTCTCCTAAAGAAGCATTTAATTAACAAAACAAGATACAGCAGTTATTGTTGGTCAAGTAATAATTACTCCTGATTAGCTGATGAGAACAGGGCAAGTAGACAATTAGCATAAAAAATACCTAAAGTGAAAGTAAAATCAACTAAAGCATATGTTATAGTGAAACAAGTTAAGTGGTAACTGAAGTACATCATCAAGTCTTCTGGTCATCTTTTCAAGTATATTATTTTCTTTGAAGTCAGTATAGAGCTATTATTATATAATATATATAATTAATATATATAAGATTATAACACTTATGTTCTTAGAACAGAATGGTATAGAGCCTGTCTCTTTCTTACTCTTCACTTGCAGTTGCCCCAATTTCTGTAAAAAACAAGAAAAAAATCGAGCTTCCAGATCATATCAGATTCTTCTCAGAGAGAAAATCAGGCTCAATTGGGAATATATGTTCTACAGATTTTTATTGTCAACATTTGTTAGAACTTTGGAAACAACTTACATAATAATTAACGTATTCAAGAATGTCTGTCTTGATTCTGTTCATAAATTATTTCCAAACAGATTGAAATTAAGGAATTCACTCTTATTCAAAATGACTCAAAAATAGATTGGGCAAAGATAGACTAGCTGTTCACTAGCTCTTTTTATAATACTTACCTAAATCATATTCCATTGTTCCTTTACTTTGATTAGATCACTAAAATATTTATAAATCTGTAAAAGGATAATCAAAGATTTTCTGGTGCTGAGCTCTTGAGGCTATCACTGAGACACAGAGACTAACGCATCCATCCATTAAAGAAAAATACGTTTGATTAGCAAATATTTAATCAAACATCACTGACAATAACTTAACTTTTCCCTTTGAACAGGAAAGGGTGCCTCTATTAGACACAAAGTGATTCTCGTAATATAGCCAATAATTTAAAAGGAGACACTGGCTCTGGACTGCACTGCAGCATATTTTTTGTCACTCAGCTGCTGTAAAGAGATTACAAAGTAAACTCCATCTGCTCCAAGGGATAGCTTTAAAGCATGTTCAGAAGTGAATAAGTACTTTACACATCTTCTAAGGCTTGGTTTTTGGGATGAGCCAAGGGGTGAGGGTGCTCCTGGGCAGGGTGCTTCCACAGGCACCGGGCTCACGGTGCAGCCTACGCACGGGAGGCTCTTAGCAGCTGCCTGGTTTGGATGAGGAACACGGGCACCCCCAGGACTGAATTCTGCCCCTGAAGAAGGGTGCCACGGGCATTTCTTTGAAGGCAATACTGGCTTAAATGGCCTTATCTCTGACACTGTCTCCCTGCCCCCCTTGCTGCTGTGCTGGTATCACAGGTTCCACAGCTCAGTAGTGAACTGGAGGGAGGAACCAATGCCTTAAAAAAAAGAACTCTTTTTTCCCAAGAGGATCACTTACCACTTTTTAATTCGGTATTTCTTTATTCTCTGACATAAAAATCTAAAAATAATGGATGCATATATTAGACTCCTATTTTTAGGACAAATTATGTAATTTTTAGATATAATCATATTTCCAGTGTCATACACTTTAAGATAGATGTGCAAAAATATTTCCTAACTGTAGCCAAGTCTTCTTTTGAAATGAGGTCCTGATACTTTTCTTATTTAATTATCCTTAGTTTAATTGAAATGATCAGTATAATTATGTAGATCAAATAATGACTGAACGTGTGAAGTGATGGAATCTGAATTCTGACATCAGGTACACCTATTGTTTTATTATTTTCCTTTCATCACCTGCAACTTCACAGGGGAGGCATTGATTCTACAGCTGTTTCAGTTCTTCAGCTACCTTAAAGATGCTCATCCCTTTTCCTTTCTTTCTTAGAGCCAATGTTCAATGTATGCCATTGTTCTATTCCCACCATGGGAATACAGGGCACCACAAGTAAGTTCTTCACAATGATTATCATTGTGTTGCTATGGCAGATTATGTGTATAGACCTTGCTGTGTTAGATCCTCTCCTTATTTATCACCTTCTTTAGGTAATTATACCAAAGGGTTCAGAGGAAGTTAAGCTAATGAAACGTCACTATTGGGTGGAACTAATTTTATTTTCCTACCAGGAAACGAAAGGCTCTTGCATTTTCCTGATGGTGCTAGGACAAAAAAATCATTCCATGCTACATTCGTTACTTGCGTATCAATCACCTTGGGTAAGTAAGTATGTGGAAAATAATTTATATTTTTTTTCTCTTTTCTTTTTTTTTTTTTTTTTTGGCTTAAGCATCTTTAGTCCTTAAATTCATAGAAGTCCAAAACACAGGTTCAAACACTTGACTCTTTTTGAGTGTTATTTTGCGGTATTTGGTTCATCTGGGCACGAAATGTTACAAAGCCAGCCTATTTTCCAACTTTTTTTTTCCCCCTAACTTTATTTCTTAATCATGTCTAAACCACACATTTGGTGAAAGCAGAAATGTTTAATGCACAGCTATGAATTGAGAGTTTAGGTCCATGATCTACTGCAGTGTAGGATTGGACAGAAGTCAGGAATTCAGTAAAATCAGCCTGGGAATTTGGAAGCTCAAGGGAATGATGTGATCTCAGTGTACGTCCTTTAGCGTGATTTAGAACATGAAACCTTTTGTCTTTGTTCTGTAGAACTGGCTCTAGTTTTACTCCAGCCAGTTTTCCCCATAAATGTGTCTTGATCATAAGAACAAGAAGGTTTTTGAATTTACCAATATCTGTTTCTTTACTGCATAGTTTTCAATTGCTTTCAGATATAATTGCAGGGCAATTTTTGTTAGTTCATAACCTTAGAGGTATAGATTATCTTGCCTATAGATCCATTATGCTTTATTTCTAAATCTACAATTTTTTTTTTTATGCATACCTTAGGTTTAAGTGTAGATATTTCAGTACAGTACACTAGGAGGCAACCCTTAAAAATAAGGCACAGAAGTCAGAGGATCTGATAGTGGACAACACCAGTGCTGCATAATCCACCTTACAACAAAGGCATTCCCAGCGCAATAGCTCTCCAGTAAAAGTATCTTTGGAGAAAGTTTGTTGGCATAGACGTTTCTTAATGACTCTTAAAAGAGAAAAACCTTTCTCCATAAAGCTGATAGGTCTGCCTGGACGATCTCAATCTCCTGTTGGCAACTCAAATGAGCAGGAACAATTTTTGTGTTTCTGTGGCCTCTAACTGTTGGATCAGCTGGCATCAAGCATCGCCAGAATCCAAGGTCACCTTCTCGCTGCACTTGTCATCTGAGCAAACTTGGCTACAATGGGTGACAGCCTGGACCAATATATACTGATAGGAGAATCAATGCTTAATTCAACAATAATAGGTAGTTAAACATTGGTAATTTAAATAGATAGTCATAAGGAACATTTTCCTAATTAATGTACTGGCAAGCAAACTCTCCCAAGGAATGGCAGATTTATGTATTTTGAAAGCACATTGTATATATGTAATTTGTTAATGTGGCTCTGGAGAAAGCTGACATCAGAAACTCTAGAAAAAGCAGTCTGTACTTTAAAATATTTAGCCTAATGGAAGTTTGGGCACTTAAAAAAACAGATGGAGAAAACTGGAGGGAAACCCTGAAGAAAAGTACATTTAATTTCTAAGGTTCCAGCAATTTAGAAATATTGGAGCACACACTGAAATCTTCATGGTCTTAAAATCATATCCAACAATCCCAATATAACTGCTTGCTGAAACACAAATTGAAGTTAACCTGATATTTACAAAAACCAAAGAAAACCAACCCCGACATTTCATATATTGCTATGGCTGTAGAAAGGTTAATATGTCAGAAGAGAGATACTAAGTCTAATGATCTTCTAAGTGTTACAAAGCACAGTCATTTTGCATTTTTTGATTAAGTCAATAAGTGTATTACTATGTAAGCAATTTTCTTGACACAAATTCAATATTTCCTTGTGTAACCTGGATTTTTCCACAGTGAAGGTGTCCAAACCATAGAGTATATCTAGTGCAATGGTAGAATATAACAGTACTTGAGTACTCATCATCATCATCAATATTATTATTACTATTAGCGGTAGATTAAAACCCCCGTATGCTCAATTAATGTCATTATCAATAGCTACTAAATAACTTACTTTAGCTCTAAGTTTCTGCTGTGTTTTATTTTTTTTAAGCAGTGTCTGATCTTTACCTATATTTTTCCGAAACAAAAAAAAAAGGCTGTATTCTGATGGTTGCAGCAGCAGTCTGGTCATTCATGTCAAATTGGAAACAACATTTTTTCCCATTTCAGTTATGACACAAAAATAAATTCCACTTGTTTGGTCTTCCACAGAAAGGTGCATTTTTTTGCCTAATGTTGCTGTTTATTCTGTGATTCCCAAAGGATTTTTCCACAGAATTCAGGTGTGTGGAGTGATAGTCAGGCATGACATCTACAGAGTGTTCTTGGATAACTCAGATTTTTGTAGGTACACGTGTCAGAAGCCAGACAGGTTGGAGTATTTCACGAGCAGTCCATTTTTAGTAGAGAAGTTAGTAGTGATAAAATTCGTAGTCGAGAAAAAGCAACCTGCTGTGTAGTCTTGTGGTACTTCAGAATAGAAGAAAAGACTTCTGGAGATCCCTGATCCAGTACCCAGCTCAAAGCAACACCAACCCTGCAGTCAGATTCCACTCTGGAGTTGAAGGAGCTTGCTCAGGGCCTGGCCCAGTAGAAATCTCAGGTGCATATTCCAGTCTCCCTAGACAACCCAATGGGTTTCTACCTCCTCAGCAGCCAGACTGCACGGGTTCATGGGGTGCAAGGCTCTGCATTCTCCTTTATTGAGCTGCAAGAGGTTTTTCCAGCTTGTCAAGTTCCCTTTGAATGGCAGCTTTACCCTGCAGCTTTCCAGCCTTTCTCCTGATTTTAATAATTTTATATTTCACCTTTCATTTAAAGTCTTCATAGAATATTTTATGAAGAAGGGGATCATGAGAACCATTCAGGAAATAAGGAAACCGTGGCACAGAGATGTACATGAAATGTCCAAAGTTACTGAACTGTACTGTGGAGTCAAAATGGAAATGGAAAGAAGTTTTTTACATGTCTTTTCTGGTCACAGATTGTACTAAAATGAGTATATAGTGTCTGAACTTAGGGCTCTTAGGCAAAAACTCTATTGAAATACCATTGCAGAGCAGACAATGTGAAAGCAAGGTAAAAGGAATGCAGAACACAGATCTGGAATGGAAACCTAGAGAGGAACATCATGACTGAGTCGCTTAGAAACTGTGTATTTACTGCCTCTTTAGATATTTATTCTCTTTGTGGGTTATTAATATTTATCACATGTGTGTCAATATCACTGCAGACTCCACTAATAAGAACTTTTATATAACAGAAAGCATTTTAAAATGCAGCTACTTTTTTTCTTCTAGGTGCCTGAGTTTAAGAGTGCTTGAACTGCAGCAGCTTCAAAAGAGCTCATTTTCAATGGGTGAGTGGCAGTTTTTTTTCTGTATATCAAACCTTTTGACATTTCCCCTTAGGCTGAACAAAGAAAACAATTTTTTTAACTAAAAATGTAACTGTATTTAGTCAGGTACATGTATTTATCAACACAGTTCTATTTCTCTGTAGACCTATGGGAAAGTCTGATCTTTTAGATTTGATTCTTAAAGCAACTGAAAGGTCTTCTATATAGAGCCTCATCTGGAATATTGGTTTACTGGTAGTCCAGTTAGAAGCCAGTTAACAAACAATAATTAACAAGAAATACCAGTGGTAATAGTCTATGAGTAGGCTAATAATAAGCTAGTTACACTCATACAAAAATGAGCAGTGAAATCCTGACAATTTGATTATCAAATTGGATATTGAATAGCTTTAGGTAAAATCATCCAGTGGTAGATTTGAAAAAAAGATGCACTGAACATTTAAATCTAAAATTTAAAGTAAAAACCACAGCAATCAAACTTGTCATTAAGTGTAACTCTTATGGAACCTGAAGTACTCTTATTATTCTCTATAGACTCATATATAAATATATTCTGCAAGCCTGTACTGGTAAGAGAAGGAAATTGTTCTTTGTTCCATAGTTAAAGTGCTTATGCAAATACGTGTTGCATTGTTACATCTGGGAGACAAGATGTTGCTGCAGCACTTCTAATACATCACACTAATGCACATGGACACACACAAATAACGCCGGGATAAATGTCCTTAAAACATAAAAATGCTGCTAGCTGTAAATGATGCATTAATATGCTCTTTAAACATAAGAATATGTAGATTCATGGGCATTAAAGGTAGAAGGGAACATCAGATGATTTAGTTTGAACCCTTCTCTACTAGAGGTGATACATTCCACCTACTCTCAGATATCATGCCCAAAAAAACAGAGAATCTATTTTCATTTGTCTCCTAGTTAATTATCTTCACTGCTTCCAAATGTATATATACATGAGTATATCCTTGTAGTCTCCAACAACCTAGGCTGAAATTGGGTTCATTAGGTTAAAATCATCTCAGCTAGTCCAGCTGTACGAGGCAATCATACTTCTGTGTGTATGGTACTCAGGTGTTTGATACATCTTTCTCCAATTGATTAAAAAGAACTTTTGAGAAATCAGTATTAATCAGCTTTTCCCCAGTGTTTTTGTTTGTTTGTTTGTTTTTTTTTTTTTTTTTTTTTTTTTTTTTTTTTTTTTTTTTTTGTTTGTTTTGGTTTTTTTTTCCAGGAAGACAAAGAGATTGAGATCTTTCTTTTGAACTATAAAAATTTTGTCTAGTAATTGTGACTTCTTATTTATTGTAATTTTCCAGTTTTCCTTGTCTAATGTGGATATGAGATCAGGATAAAATATTTGAGCATCAGTATCCTCAGTGCTGCCTAGTAGGCTTAACGCCACCTGACTGCTCCTGTCCGTTATTTCTGAGTTTAGAACATGGTAGGATAGCTTTAGTTTAATTACATTTTTCATACCTAAGTTTGTTTATGCAGTGTAATCTCCACAGTAGACTTCTGTCCTTGGAAACCACATCTCAGTCCCCTGTGCTATAGGTTGGATGAAACCCACTGCATTTTCTGCTTTTAAAACTCATTTTGCTGGAATAAGCCCAGAGTATCAATGTATGAAGGGATTTTTAAGGAAGACACAAGTGTTATCTGCTAATACTCCAAGCCCAGACAAGCTGTGCAGTCCCGAGTAGCAGGGTGGTTGCTCAGTAAGCTGCTGAACACTGCTGACAGTTCAAACACAGTTTTTTAGGCAGACTGCATCTGCGTCGCCTTCAGAATCAGAGCTGGCATGTGTCTGGCTGCCTCAGAGCAGAGCCAAAGCCAACAGAAGTCAAAGAAATGTAACTATTGTAATTCAGATCAATCCTGATGAATGTGAGGCCTGATTGTAATTATTTACCACTCAACCAATCCTTCTATCAGCCACAAATTTTATCAGCAGTAATTTTGCTCTTACTTCCAAATCATTGCTCAAAATATTGAGAAACATTTATCCTAGAGTCCTGTAGTGGAGTCTTGCATCATTCCACTACAAACAGTGTCAAGAGAATCAAGTATTATTTGCTAATTTCATTACTGCTTGTCTAACTGATGACTTTGCAGTCTTGTTCTTTATAGTATATTACAAATATGCACCAAAATCAGACCTCTGTCTGCATAAAAAAAAAGCACTGGTCCAAAATGCCAGGTGTAAGAGTAATATGAAATAATAACCTGATTTGTTTATTTTTAGCTCTAGACATTTCTGGCTTTAAATATCTGCTTAAGAACTGTAGTTTGTCTTCAGATGTAGCACCCACAGAGAAGTGTGGAATAGCTTTCCCAGGGTAGCTCCTCCAGCTTCAGTTTTCTTGCACAGGTTTAGACTTTCAATGGCAGTGCCCAGAGGACATGGAGCGATAAGAATATCATTAGCTCAGTAATTCAGAGCACATTAGAGTGACCTGGCTGTCCTAATTTTAAAGGTTATTTTAATTTTATGTAAATCTGTAACTGCCATTCACACACACACACACACACACAAAATCTGCATAGTATGCCTTGCATTTTAGTTTTACTTGTCATCCAATTTTGTACATGAACATGACTTAACTTTTTTTGTGTGTTTTCTGGAACACCAATGTCTTCTCAAGTGAAACTTGAAGAACTAACTTAATTAAAACTGAAGAGGCTTTTATCCCCCCTTTCATGAAATTCAAACTTTTAACTTTCCCTTCTTATTTCTTTTTGTTCACCAAACAACTTTCAAAATGATGTGCAGCTAGAACAGAAGAGCTGACTGTTCCATATCTGTGAAAGAGAATAATCTGAACCAAGGAAAATATTCAAATACTTAGGCTAGACACCGACCCCAATACTCATATTAGTGAAAGGTTATTCACCTTATTAAAATTAATCCTATGTTCATGTCACTACCTGCCCCAGAAGGCATTTCTTTAGTTTAATATTTATTATATTTCATATTCTGTACTTTTAATTAAATTTTATCTTTAATAAATCCCCTGTTGCTTTGTTTCACCCCCTTCTGTGATTCACTAGAGAAGCTGCATGACAGGGACTCTCATTTCCTGATTGGTTAAGCCTGCTTCCAGGAATATCTCTAAAACTGAATGACCATGTTTTGTATGCTACCAGAAAGTCAAAGAGAAAAGATCAGTGTAAGAAAACGCTCCCTCCTCAACACCAGCAGATGATCTCCTCTGTTCTCTGTACTTTCAAGTTAGTTTTTTACTGTTGAAGGTTGCACTGGGCCTGGCTGAAAGAAAATCAGAGCATATTCTTAAAAATTTACTTACTGGTCCTTTCCTTATTAGGCAAAACAAAAACTTCACATGGGAAGCCATGCAAATATGCAAACAAAAAGCATATACTTTTTTGGTTTAAACAGAGGACGTGAATTTAGGGAGGCATACATTTTCACAGAGATTGGCACGTGTTTGCATGCTTGAAATTCCTGATATCCATCCTCAGCTTTGTAAGAACCACACACCTACTCTTAGTGGGTTGTTGAATGGTTTGGGTTGGAAGGGA
>NW_008589309.1:0-37518 GCF_000691845.1 Merops nubicus
TCCCCGCCGGGCGAACGCCCCATGGAGCCCTCTGTTCGGCCACAGAGCTCTGCAGCAGCTCCCCCTGAATTAGGCAGGAGTCCTTCGGTGGGAGGTGGTGAGGCTTGTTAACTAGGGGGGTAGAGAAATTCTTGGTTAGATTCGTGCTGCCCCTTAGGCAGCCAGGAATTCTGGCCAGCTAACCTGAGCACGGACCCTTGCCTTGGCTTTGGGGAGTCAGAGGAGTCCTGTTCATGATAAAGACATCCCTGAGGACAGGGGCTTCCTTAGTGTCGACAGAAGGTCTCTAACGACTGTGCTGGATGCGGCCGTCTGGCGTTTATTTATTTATTGTGTGCTCTTCTGTGACTCACTCTGGTTTGGGAGGCAGGGAGAGAACCACCTTCCCTCCATCCTTGGCCTGTTTACTGACATGTTACTCTTGCAAGAGCAGGATTATGCCAGTAGATTGCTCAGCAGCTACCTGATGGGGATGGGTTTTAATCATGCTACATTACAGAGATGACCTAAGCTTATTTTGCCCAACATTCTTGGTTATTTGATTATTGACAGTGCCTAGGAAAAATATCCCTCAGCGCAGTTTTCAGGCAGATCTGTCGGGTCAATAGCAGCTAGAGAGCAGGGTGGTGGAAGAGGCCCACCACCCGAGCCTGTCTCCAGGCAGGCGGCTGTGTCGGAGGCACTGCGCTTTCCAATGCATCACCCAAAGTGAACAGGAAGCCAGGCAGACGAAGCCAGACCATCATCTTCCTTGTGGGGCTCCGAGGAATGCAAATTTAATGAGGCCTCTGAAGTAGAACTGCATTACAGCAGCTTTGTGCAGTAATGCCAGGGATGGAGGTTTCTGCAGAGGAGGTGGTGGTCAGGGCTTAGCAATTTTCTTGACAAGGGCAAGTGTACGGTCAAGGGGAAAATCGCTTCTACCTCTGGTGGTGGTGTGAGCAGAGGCCGTGCTGACGTGAGGGACAGAGCTCCATCCTTCACCAGCACAGCCCAGCAAGCCCCCAGGAGTGAGGAGCACTCGGAGGGGAACACGTTCTCCTTGGCAGTGTTTCTGAGAGCCCTCCAGGCACAGCCCTGTGAGCCCAGGTCGGGGCCCTGCTCCCCACCTCACCTGAGCCTGAGGTGCGCAGGCCCAAGGTGGTGCTGGCACTCCTGAGAGCCGTGCCCGGCTCCTCTCTGCACACAGAGGTGTGTCAGCTTGGCAGCTGTAGCTTTGAAAACTTGTACGTGGGTTTCCAACAGCACAAACACACACTGACAGCTTCCTCTGCCACACACGTGCCGCAGAGCCACGTGAAAGTTTCTCTTGCTGTGCCCCTATGACCTATACATGAAGAATATACCTTTCCCTGTCAACAGAGACACCCAGACTGCCACAGCCATCTGTTAAACATCACCCCGTGAACTCACCGGGGCCTGCACAGCATCCAAAAAGCCCCATACTGGGATACTCCCCAGGATGGGATAGGGGCCCCAGGGTATTGACAGTTCTGCTCTATGGCAGCTTCATTGATTTCACTCTCTTCTCATTTTGCATTGGAAAGAAATATAACATTTCCAATATCTGGGGGTGGGAAGGACAGGATGGTGCTCAGTGGAAATCTTCATACGTGGCTTGACATTTCCTTCCATGCCTGTTTGTGCTCAGAGAGCACCAGCCTCTGGCTGCTCTCATTTCCCTCCCGCAGGCCTCACAGAGTGTTCCACAAAGCAGCATGTGTTGCCAAAAATGAATAAATAGTTCATTACTAGTTCAAACCAGCATTGCTGAACATGTTTTACTCAGCTGCTGGTTGGAACTGTCTGTGTAAGCAGCACTCTGTGCACATCCACACAAACTGGATCAAACTGTACCTGCATTACTTGTCCATACCCAGGCATGAAATCTGGTGCTTTAGTGCAGGTGCCACTAACAATGCAAAAGCATCCACGAAGAATGAGTGTTATTTGTGGCTTTTATGAAGCCCACCTGCCCGGAGAGGATGAGCAGCACACGGAGGGAGGTGCTGCATGCTGCTGCCATCCCTGTTGTCCACACAGGTCCCCAAACCCACGCGTGACACCAAGAGACACCAGCACTGTACTGCAGGCTCGGGGAGGGACCGGCGCACTCACCAGCACCTGGCCACACGCGGGCACAAGCAGGCAGGAGAAGGATTGCTGCTGAGCCTAAAGGATGCCTGCTGGAGCTGGGAAGCTGAAGGGAAAACATCTTCCCCTTGGCTCAGCCTCTTTAACCTTCTCACAGCCTCAGCACGTCTGCCTTCCACGCCCAAACCGGGCACCGTTTGCTGGTATTTATGGCCCCTCTTTGAAATTCTGACTGCTCATCTATGCAGAATAAAACTACCCAAGCAATCTTTCCTGTTCAGGTGCTCATTACTAAAGCTTTAAATAATGCCAGGCAGGCTCTCTTAGGCCTTGTAGATTTTATCTGGGGGACTTTCAGCTTCCACGAGTTCTATTAGTGCCTGATTGCCTGAAAGGCTCAGGAGTGTACCAGCCCTAGAGCAGAGGGGGCTGGGTGCCAACTGAGCTCTGAACTTCTGTTAAACACCATCGCTGGCTTGGGAGCCAGGCTGGGCAGGGTGATGAGGAGGTGTGAGTGTGTGTGTGGGTGCATGCAGAGCCTGCCAGCACGCCCCAGGAGCACCCACAGGGCTACCAATGTAGCCTAAGTGCCTGGTGCTGGGCTGTGAGAGAGGTGTCTGGATCAAAGGGTGACACTGTGTGTGAAGGTGTGGGAGATTGTGGGGTATGAGAAAGAAGCAGGATTTTGTCTGTGCCCCATGGTTACAGCAGGCCCTGGGAGTTCAGACCTTTCCTAGTGGAGCAGCTTTCTCCAAGTGCTTGCTGTTAGCCCAGGCTCAAAGCAAGGCTGTTTGGATACACCAGTAAGCTTAGTAAACTGGAGAGAAAATAATGGAGAAACTCAGAAGGAAAGGACAACAGCCCCCAAAGCCAGAGGGGTTCTGTTTTATCAGCTGCCAGGAAAGTGTCCCAGGAGAATCTGCAGGCACATCCAACATCCCTCAGCTCCCAGGGACAATCCCTAAAGGATGCTGAGCACAGATAAAACAGATTTTCAGAGGAAAAGAATGGGGAGGGAGGACAAAATATTCTATTTAGAAACTTCCCTCACCCTTTTTGAAGTTGTGCCTTTTGTTTCCTAGTGTCTTCCTGCTGGAGAATTCAGACCTTTTCTGACCCAAGCATCCTGCTTGACAGTACAGCAAGGAAAGGGATATTTCCTATCTGTCTCCACAACTAACAGAGCCACATCACAGGCTATTTCTGTGTGCTGTGGATTTACAAACCTCAGCCCTGACCCGACCAAGCAAAACAGCTTCTAGTTACCACCGAGTCAGGCCTGAATTCAAACCACCAGCCCATTATTTCTTACTCAGGCAACACTAGTACTCAAAAATTATGTTAAACATTTCCCAGCCACAGAAACAATCGCTTCCCCAAAGAGCACGGAGGTGAAGGCACGCAGCCAGCCAGCCCCCTCTTTTATTGGATAACATTTCTCATATATTTCATGAGAGCCAGATGGCACCATCTGAGCAGGGGAGAGCCTGGAAGCCTTCAGCCACATCAGTGAAAGGGAAGCAGGACCAGCCCAGCACGCACAACAGCTCAGGGCTGGGGCTGCAGCAGCTGCCTCTGCTCGGGCACGGGGTATGGGCCAGCCCAGCAAGGGAAAGCTTGCTTGCATTCAAGCCACAGGGTGGATTTGTATGTGGAAAGCTAAATCCTGCTGACAGGGCAGGAAGAGTTTCTCCAGTCCTGAAGCTCTTTGAGGAATGGAGACCCATCTGCAGGTTGCCTGAGAAAAAGAACAGATGTAAAGAGAGACGGAGCGTATCCTAAACCCCCGCTGTGTGGGGGGCCTTCTCCTTGCAATTAAGTGATGCTAATGGTTTTCTGGAAGTTGTTTGTTCAAAAGGCCTTCACTGTGCTGTGTAATGGAGTTTCACCAGCGTTCCCCAAAGGCTTCCAGGCTGCATTAATATCCCACAGCTCAGAGCCTAACCAAACAAGCCTCCTCACCCCACTGCCTCTACCCCGGGTGCCCGCGGTGTAGGAGTGAGCACTGGGGCTGCCACTCGCCTTTCCACCCAGTCCTGAAGCCCCAGGATACCATGAATATTCATGATGTAAACACTAGCAATTAAGTATTGTACCACTTGGAAAAAAAAAATATATATATATTTTAGGGAAAAGAACTGGGAGACAACAACTGAGAGAGAATCTTTACTCCTGAGCTCCAGGAACTCCTGAATGCCATTTTCCTGAGCTGTAACTGGTGGTTTTAAAATGCAAATGAGTCTTGGGTTTTTGAGAGCCGTTGTAAAAAAGACCTATACAGCAAAGCTTTATTGTATTGTAATGAATGCAGGATTTGCAGAGCTGCTTCGTGCTGGTGGATGCACAGTGGATGCAGGCCAGGGACTCGGGGAGCCCCGAGGCTTGTCCCCAGCTAGCTCTGCCACTGACTCACCACACGACCTTGAAGAAGACATCCTCTCCTCTGTGTCAGTGTTCTCATCAGAGGACAGAGGGGAGGGGAGGGAGATGAGGCCATTTCTGCCTCCTGGTGAGGTTATACATCATAGGCATATAGAGTCTCCTTCACTCTTCCCAAGGTGGAAGCCAGCAGAACAAATGTAGCAGCTGTCTCCTGGCAGGGACTGGTGGGCTGGGGTAGTCTTGCCCTGTGCTTGATGGTCTTCCTCTTGGCTGATGCTGCTCAACCTTTCCCACTCCTTTTCTTAATGCTATTCCTACTCCACAGTTCATCTTTGGCCTTGTGTTTTTCTCTCCCTTGTGTTTTTCTACAGAGCTGCTCCTCTCCTTGAGCCCCAGAGTCTGTAAAAACCCTACTGCAATTGTTCAACTCTTCTTTTTCATGTCCACCTGTAGAGCATCTAAAACTATTTTACCTGCCCTCTAGATAAAGAACTGTCCCTAAATCCATCCTACCACATAGATGATAGCAGGAGTTGAACATAGAAGAGGAGACATAATAAGTGAACTTTTACTATAGATAAATTTTCTTCAAATTATTAATGGTATAAACATAAATAGCAACAATCTTCAAAGAGGGGGCATGGTCTGAGGCACGTTGCAGTCCAGAGGGCCCCTCTATTCCTGGACCCCCAGCATCCACTCTGAGGTCTTGAATAAGCCTGATTATCTCTGCCTTGGCCTTCTCTAACCTTCTGCTCCCTTCTTGCACAGCCTGGTATGTGTGGGGTGTGTGTCAGTCACTTGTCCACCCTTGCCTCTTCTTATCAGCTGCCTCCTCCACATTCCGACCCCAGTGATTTCTAAACTTGCCCCTTCAGAGCTGTCCTCTCCCACCCCCAGCCTGCACGTGCCTCCTCCCACCCCACCCAGCAATGCTCTCCCATGTACAGCACTGAAGGGAGCCTGCAGAATCTGCCATTTAAAACTAAGTTCACTCCCCAAGGTCACATCGAAGAGGCCAAAAATCACAGTCAGCTGGCACTAGCCTTCACTTATTACTCACCAGAGAGAATATTATCTGGTAAAGCAGAGGCAAAGAGTGCCATATTCCATTACCAGTCCCCTGAGTGCCCCTGACATCATGGGGGGAGGGCTGTTAACTGAGCTCTTCGGCTGCATTTTCCCTGACAGAAATGCCCTGGCAGCTGCCTGACCTTCAGAGAGCAGAAGTCTCAGGTCCTAGCAGCTGCTGCGTGTCACAGAGAGATCACTCAGAGCCTTCTGTGGCCTGATGCTTTTCAGAAATTCTCCCTCTGATGAAGGCAAGATCCCAAGGGGGAAATACAGCACAAGGAGGAGCAGTCACACTGGGGAAAAGTCAGGGCATTCCAGTAATAAAAAACCAAGGTGTACAAATCCAGATGCCAAAAGGTAGGTTTGCAAATCTATATTTAAACCCCTAAGCATCAAAGCATTTCAACCCCTGAAGTTCCCATTACTTGTAACAGAATTTGTGAGTGCTCAAAGCTTTCCAAACCTGGCCATTTGTTTCCAAACATGTAAATAGGAAACAAGCTTCTCAAAATATGCTTACTGTACCAGCAGAAAATTTCAGCTCTTCACTGGAAACACAAATCTTTAAGAGGCACTGTCTGGAACCAAAATATATTAGTTTAAGCTGAAATATTTGGGGTTTCAGATATTCCTTTTTGTAGCAATAAAAATAAAATATGCTCAGGCAAAGCATCCTTTCCCATTTGTTCCCTCACCAACTATGCAGTGGGGACAAACAGAAGGTTTTGCATATTGGTAGTGGCAGCAGAAAAGTGCTTCTGAGAATCAGGTGGGAGAAATGCCTGCTCCAGGCAGCCAGAACACAATAAGGATCAGAAAAAAGAGAAGGATGAGAAATCAAACTAACCCATTCACATGCTGAAAGAAGGGTGCATTACCCACTACCACCTTGAAAACACCAAGAAATGTTACCAACCTCTTCAAGTACTGGAGAACCTGGAGAGCTTGCAGATTATGGGTCAGAAAATTACCAGAAAGCAAGAAAATCCTATAAACCAGAAAATTTCTAAGAATGCTCTAGGTCAGAAATTCCTAGCAAGCAAAAGGATTCCTCAAAATCAAACCTTCCTCTCCTGGTGTAAACCACTGTGAGCAATATGTGGGAAATGTTCCAGTGTGCACAGAACTAACACAGGGCACACTGTAGCCTAGTGATTAATGCAGTGGAGATGTCATCCAAATTCCACACATTTATAGCAGGGATTTTTCCTGTTAATATTAATGTCACTACTGTGGAAAAAAATTATGTGTGGATGGAAAACATGGACCAAATTCAGAGCTGCTATAAATCACTCCAGTTCCATTTTGACCTGGGAAAGGTTGGCCAGTTCCTAGCAGTGGAACATATGACTCGTTACCTGTCTGTTCAAACACCCAGTAGTAGGAAGGTCTATAGGGTATCTGCTTGGCAAATAAATCTTTTGTCCCCCCTCTAAAATAGGGCACACAGACTTATCTCAGCAACAGCTATTTATATATTGGGAAGCTAAGCAGCTAAGTGTTCCCTTCATCTCTTGGTCCTTCCACCTAGCCAATAAAAGCATCCTGCCTTTGATGGTGAAACAGAACAAAAGCTCAAGGGAGTGCCTCATAACCCTCCAGCTGCTCCCAGGGCAGCTTTGTATGCTGTTTTGTGCAGGCACTTCCATCTGAACATCCTCCTGCTTGAGCTGCTGCTGTGGGAGGAAGGCTCTTCTACCCCAGGGTAGCTAATGCCTGGTCTGGTTCTCTCTGAGAGAGCAAGAAAAGAGGCCACGTGTGTGCCTGAGCACTGCAGCCCAGGCAGCCAGGAGATGTGGATTGCCTTTTGCCAAAGAGGGGCTTCAGGCTCTGGCAGGCTGGGTCTGCCTGTTGTGGTGGCTCCACACCATCCACCAGGACCCTTCATAGCACCGTGGGTGGGTTTGTGTCCATGGGGAAGGCTGAGAACTGCAGCCAAGGCAGCGTGGGGACAGAGCCAGTGTGCCAGGGGGGACCTCTGGCTCCAGCAGAGGCTGTGGCTGAGAACTAGAACCATCACTAAAAAAGAGCCTCTGGTCTCTCAAAATGAAGAAAAATGTCCCTTCAGAGGTGGGGCTGGAGAATCATCTTTTGCAGTTGCTTTTGGTGGCATCCCCCTATTTACCAACAAAGCTTTATTAGTGTAAGTGTAAAGTGAGGAGGAAGTTGAGAGACAAAACATAGCCATAGGAAAAAACTACACTGTACATGAACCCAGACTGGCAGGTTGATAAAATATTCTTAGGCAAGGAACAGACAGCAAGAAAGACAGGAAGATGGAGAGAGAGATTTAGAACTGAACTTAATACTTCTGTGATTTATTTGCATTAAGCTCAAGCAGTGTGTGTGGCTTGGGTTTTACTTGTTTACTTTGCTTCCCAGACTGCCTCAGGTGCTAGCAGAGAATTGTTTTGTTGAAGTTGCAGTCCATGGGATGTTCTGGAAATTCATTGTCCCTGGGGAAAAATGAAGAAAGTTTCACAAAAATCTGGAGAAAACTTCTGCAAGTTCTGTCACTTAAAAGAGAGAGAGTTACTGGGGAAGTAGTCTGGATCTCCTTCCTATAGTGAAAGCCCAGCTTTGTCTCCTCAGAGCCAGAAGACCAGAAACTATCAGCAGCCTTCCTACTGTGCTTTGCATGAGGACATTCTGCAAATTATGGAAATTTTGTCCATCCAGCCATCCTGTAGCAGATGGCAAAGCAGTGAGAATGGCCAGAGCTGGTGGGTGGCGTGGATATGTTTACTTTAATAAGGCCCAGAGATTAAAGTTCCACCAGTGCCCATCAGCAGGCTGTTCCATTCATTCATTTATAATTATTTCCCATTTTTCCTTGCAGTAACATTTCAGAACTGTAGTTATTTGGACCTCAATAACTTTCAGTCCACAGAGGCAGGACTGCGGTCTTGCAGACCTCTTCTCCTATGGTCAGGCTGTCTGGAAGAGCAGGAAGGAAAGTGAAAAAGCAGGAGAATATGTGGGTATAGGAAGGAGAATAGGCAAAAGAGAAAAAGACTGAAGGAGATGAGTGAGGGGATTAAAAAAGGGAGAAAAAAACAGTGTAGGAGCTATAGTCTCTGCTATAGAGTTTGTGCAAGATGGATAGAAAAGTTGCAGAAGAGGATATTTCTTATGTTTAGCATGAAACTGCAGGAAAAACAATTAATAGAAAGAAAAAGGAGAAAGTTAAACTAGGAATAGGAGACAGAAAGTCACTGAAGTTGTGCAATTAAACCCCAGCAAGCCCAAGTACAGGGATGCTGGAGAAAGGGGCAGGGAGAGGAAGCTAATGGAGGAGCTTGTTGGAACACCATGAAATCTCAGTTGCTTCCAGACGTGATGTGCTCCATGCTGCCTGCAAAGCCTGGGCTTGGAGCACCATCCATTTCCTGGGCACTCAAGCACCAGGGAGCTGCACTCTCTCAGGTGCTGTTAGCTTCTGATGGATGCTGCTGTGGGGTGCATTAAACCCAGGAGAAGTGAGCTTTATTAGACTCTGAAAAGCTGGGGCCATCACTGCTCAGACCACTTATAAAGCAGTCTGGCTAGAGAGTGACACCAGCTTCCCCCAGGGCATGCAGGGAGGCATTGCCTGTGCCAGAGTGAGTCCTCCCACATCCACTGCATCTATTCCAGGCCCTGCACCAGGGAGCAAACTGCTAACTGCCAAATCCTTAACAATTACTAGAGTTTCCTTTCAAGGAGACTTGGTTTGAGAGGCAGGTTATTGTGAAAGCCTCCAGTGGGCTTCAGGAAGTCACATACCACCACTAGTCATCCAGTTTGCAGGAGATCCCTGTGGGTGGGATGCAATAAGAGTCTCATTATGGTTTTGACTTAGGGATTTCAGGTCATCACAAGACAGGTCTGTGTGTAACTTGGGTCACAGGGTAAGGATGTGGTTTGATCTGCTCTGTGCTTTACTAAACCCACAGACTCATTATGCAGCTCCTGCTTCCAAGGAGGAGCAAGAGGATGAGAGCTCTCCCTCCCTGGGACTCCAGGACAGAGCCCAAGGCTGATGGACAGACTGAGTGTCACTGTCTCTTGCTGTGGCTTTGATTTACAACGACTCCTCCTTGCTGGTTGAGCCAAGACTGGTGCCAGCCCAGCTGTGACCTTCTCTGCCCCTGAGCCTGGATCCCCAAACGCTCCCTATCTCCAAGCAGCTTTTGCAGAGAATCTCACTCTCTGTTCCTGTAATGACGTGCACAGCACGATATGAAATTAGTAGAATCTAAGTTATTAATTGTCTACAACAATTAGCCAGGACGCCTGGGCCTTCAGGCACCTTGGTTACGTGTGGGAGCCAATTACAGCCTCATACATATTCATGCCACTTCATCCCCAAACTGTGAGAGCTGCTTCCCCAGCTCTCTCCCCATCCTTTACTCCGACTCACATCCAGCCCACCCTGAGCCAGGAAGGAGAAGCAGTTTCCTTTCCTTTCACGTTTCTCTGAAATCAAATATTTGCTGTGGCCATAATTGATGTAACAGAAATGCAGAACTAGCCCATTTGACAGGCAAGAACAGAAATAGCCTGGCCAAAACTCACTCATGAAGAGGAGATGCAGAGATCTTGCTGGACTTCTGTCCCTGCAGTCTCCTGCTCTATCAACACACCACAATACATCCAGCCCAGCCTGATGAGAGGGATTTATCACAGTCAGTAACCACCTCAACTCCCTCTAAGACCACAATTACTGGCTCTCATGGTGTAGATCAGTGTGGTCAGTGTATTGCTAGTGAACCTACTGGACGCAGAGCAGTTTGTACCCCCTGAGGACCTTGACAGAAAGTGCTGACTGAGACACTGGGCTGCACCAGGTAAGTCACTTCATGCCTGCTTGTGTCTGATTCCCACGGGTATTCTGATGCTTCACTGCTGCCCGAGGTTTCTCCCAGGTTACAGCTACAAATATCCATCTGCTGTGCTCCTAGGAAAATCATGAGCCTGTGAACACATCACTGAAACCATGCTTGACCCCAACAGGAGCTGGAGCTGGTCCTGGGGTGAGCACATGGGGCTGCAAGTGAGCTCCAGAGGAGTCCTCTGAGAGCCTTCACCACAGCGGGGCAGAGCTTAACTGAGCAGGGACACGTGTGTCTTGAGAATCCATTGATCCACCAGCAGGCCCATTTAATATCTCTCTTACAGCAGCTATCCAGGAGCTAAAATGTTAAATCCATAACTCGCTCCCTAGATTTATTGTCCTGAAGGACTTTATGACTTTTGTGAGCTCTGGAGTGCAAAATAATGTTAGAAACACACGTTATTTATCTGACACACTAGAGTGACTCCTCCTCAGCCATCACTGTCTGCTATGGAAATAAATCCCTGCTCTGTGTTTAGGAAACAAAGCTATTTTGGTCACATAGGAGACCAGCTGAAGCTTTTGAAAGAATCTGATTTTAATATTGCTAATGTTTGCTTTTTGGTTTTCTGCACCCAAACAACTTTCTGAAGGGGCCCGATTGATTTTGTCTTTCTAGTCATTTTTAATCATCCTCTTGGCTGGCTGGTAAGAGGCTGGTAACAGTTTTCAGGAGTGACTTGTGATTTGGGCTGCTTCACTTCCGTTAGGGACACCAGCTCAGTAAAAATCAATAACTGATTAAATCACAGCAGGCAGCGTGACCACTGGAAGAGTGGCTGTAGGCTGAGAGAGGGAAAGGGCTTCTATTTTTTTAAATTAGAAATAAATTGAAAAAAAAGATAACTTTGTGGCTTCATCAGAAGTAGCCACGTTAGATAGGCAGTGGTGTACACAGAGTGTACTTCAGCCTCCGACGTCCTGTTAACCTGTGAGTGGGACACAGCACTGGCCACTGCTGGGGAGTGAAGCCCCTGTGCACTGCACAGCCTGGTTCCCCCCACTGCTCCTGATCTGTGCCATCTAACACCATTAGCTTGCAGAAAGTTCCTGTAGACTCAACACTGGCACGAGAGCAAAACCAGATTCCTCATTCTGAGAAACAGAAAAAGAGAGTGTGATGTAGCCTCTGCTCCAGCCTCCTGCTAACACCTTCCAGCTCCTCTGAGGCTGTGAGGAAGAAACTTTTCTGCTTTAAGTTCACAACCCCGTGAGCTCCCCCAGGGCAGTGGGACAAAACCCACTATCTGCAGCTTTCCTTCCTCCCCTTTGTCTCTTCCTAGTTCATAATTTTTCCCTTTTCATTGTGGGGATTCTGCCTGTTAGAGGAACTTTGCAGAAGGGTAAATAAACAGCTCAGTATTTGATGTCACACTTTCTGGTTAGAAGTTTGTTTCTTTTTCTTCTTCCATTGCAATATTAACATGTTGATTCATAAGCAAAATAAAGGAAGTATATAAATATACTCTTCTTCTTTTTGAATCATACAACTCAAAGTTATGGTTCCCACAGCAACTATAACTCAACCTCAATGTGCAAATGCATTAAAAGCAGGGAAATTATCACCCAAGGCAGCAATTGAGTGTGTGTGAGGGGATTACGTTGCTGCCAGTGGAAGGGCTGTGAAAGGTTGAAATCCCAGAGCTGTGAAACATTTCAGGTCTGTCTGTGACAAGATGTCACACCAAAAAAAAAAATTAAAAAAAAAGAACAGATCTTGGAGATCTTGATCTTTATGGATATAAATGGCATTCAGCCTTGCAACGTGCAGAACCACCTGACTGAGGTGGTGTCACCTTGATGGTTGAACTCCACGGGGCTCAAAGATGCTCGGGCACTCCAGAGGCACTGAGCACACGTGTGGGCACATCTCTGTTGTACAGAGCTGATGGACTGACCCAAACCCACGTGTTCTGGCAGAAAGGCACCAAACCCCACGGCCCCCAGGACAGGACATGTGCTGTGAACCAGAGCACAAAGCTAGAACAGTTGTTACAGATGTTGATCTACTGCATCAACATCCACCATTGCACCCAGTTCTGGTGTCCCCACCACCAAAGAGACATAGATCTGTTGGAATGAGTCCAGAGGAGGCCACAAAGATGGGCCAGGGGCTGGAGAATCTCTGCTCTGAGGACAGGCTGAGGGCACTGGGATTGTTCAGCCCGGAGAAGAGAAGACTCTAGAAGGACTTAGAACTGCCTCCAATACCTGAAGGGAACATCCAGGAATGCTGGAGAGGGACTCTTCACAAGAATGTTAGCAACAGGACAAGGGGCAACGGTTTTAAACTGAAGGAGAGCAGGTTTAGACTGGATATTTGGAAGAAGTTCTTCAGTATGAGGGCAGCAAGACTCTGGACTGGATTGCCCAGAGAGGTTGTGGATGGCCCCCCCCGGAGGGGGTCAAGGACAGGGTGGGTGCTTTTCAGGCTTGAAAAGAGATGATGAAGTTGGGAGGTGCAGGGAGGTTGGATGAGATGATCTCTAGGGTCCCTTCCAACCTCAGCCATTCTAGGATTCTATGAATCCTTCACCCATCCTGCCTCTCCCAAGCCTGGATGTCCCTCTTCCTTTCAGCTGCTCTGTAGGAGAGGCACAGTTCTGAAACACAGCTTCTTAGAAAGGATGGAGCCCACAGGGATACAGACAAAAGGCTGGCAGCATCTACAGGCAAGAGGCCGTGGCCCCTCCAGCCTTTCCACACCCCTGCTGCCAAAGGAGCCAGGCACTGAAGGGAAGTGTTCCAAGCACAACCTGCATCCCAGGGGACTCTCTCAGTTATTCTAATTATTTGTACAATAAGATGAAAGAGCGACGTGTTCCCGTTTCATAAAGGCTTCAGCAAATACCAGGTGCTGATGCTCCTTTGTGAGGCCTGGGAGCTGAGAATTAATTAGTGCTAAATTATACCCCTGACAAAGACACGGCAAGGAAGCAGAAGAGCTGCACACATGCCAAACCACCACCACAACGTCCTGTCAGATGGCAGATCAAAGAGGCAGAACCACTTCAGAGGGCAAAGGATTCCTCCAGCAACCGGTGGGTATTTACCTTAAACAGCAAGGGGAAAGGCAGGGGAGGGCAGGGGAAGAGAAACATAAAAAGGGCTGGCAGGACTGGCTCTCCTGAATCCTCCCTGTGCTGTTCCCATAGCAAAGGGGTTTCCCTTACGTTCAGGCCTTTGGGATCTGCACAGTTGCTCTCAGCACCATTTGCTGTCATTTTCCATCAGATGTACTTTTACACAAGCTTCACAGCCAGCTCTTTTAAATAAACATGAAGGCAGCAGCTTAGGAGAATACAGCTGGAGTTTGCAGCACATGCTGTTTGATGTGTTGCATGATGCAGGAGATGGTGTGTGATCCTGCAATTAAAGGCTGCACCACAGTGCAGCCCAGAAGGATTAACACAACTTTGGCTTTCATGTTTCCCGACTGTGCAGGGCAGTGCTGGCTGCTCCTCCCACTCCCACACAGCCTGTCCTGAGTCTCCCACCAGTGCCACGAAGGGGAGACTTTCCTCTTACCCCCTTCCAAGCCTTCAGAAGGGAAGAATCTACCAATTCATTGAATTAGAAGAATTCTACCAGGCAGAGGTATCCTGGCCCTTTTATCAGCCAGTGAGTGGCAAGTACAGAGCCAGTGCCAAGCAAGGGAATGCCTGAGAGGAGACACGGGCATGGTGTGTTAGCCAAAGCAATTTCACACTGAGAGTGTCCTGCAAATAGCCCTCAGTGTTCCACTTGCATGCCTGGATGTGATGAATGCTGGGCAGTGTGCACGGTTCAGTTCTCCCCCTGAAGTGTGTGTCGTTGTCCCTCTCCAGTGGCCCAGTCCTGGATTAGACAAACCATCACTGTTACAGGCTGGGAATCCCACAGCCAGTCTCAGCTAGACTAGTGCACCTTCAAAGCAGCTCCTCTGCTTGCACCCGAGTGGCTCTGACTTCGTGGTGGCAGGAGTGGCACCACCTTCAGCTCACCAAAGTGGTGACAGCCCACAGAGAAGTCCTAAAGCTTATCCGAGAGCACGGGGTATCAACAAGACTAAAACCAACCCCTAGTCCCACTCATTCCATCCTGCAGCGAGGCATTTGGGCAGGAATGGCAGAAGCTGTGTTGGAGCTGGGCCAAATTTTGGCCTGAAGTTTCACCAGCACCCAGCTGGTCAGGGAGCAGACCTGGGTCCAGGGAACAGATAAACATGTTGGGTAACATGTTCCTTCACAGCAGCTCCTCTCTCCTTTCTCCCTTCCCTTTTCTCCTACCTGTGATTCATTTATCATGGCATGATCTGCTGCTCACACCTGGACAATTCTCTGCTAAAAGGGAGGATTTAGGCACTCGGGGTGGCATGTTGCCAACATCCAGGTCTCTGATAACCCCTCCCAAAGCCAACTGGGGCTCTGTACATTCAGGAATGTGGTTTGCTCTGTGTTTCTGACCAGGGAGCAGCAATGTGGTGCTCAGTGCAGGAGGACACACGGTGCAAGTACTCAGAGGCAGCATAAGAGGCTGCTGCATCCACCAGCCAGAGCCAGACCACAAGGCCAGTGTCACTGAGGGCTCTTGGCACCTGATGATGATGATGATGATGCAGAACCTCACAGAGCAAGACCCCAGTGAGCATCCAAAGAGCTGAGTGACCTCTTCCTCCTCCCAGTCAGGCACCCCAAATGCTGAGGGGCTTTGAACATTTTGTGTTTCTCTTTTTGGAGATGGTTCCATACTTCCCAACATTTGTCCCAAAGCAGAGATGGTCAGGAATGATTTAGACTTCCTCACTGGAGGTTAAGTATTATATTCTTTAAGAGTATTGACAAAAATCTGTGAGATATAAGACTGTAAAGAGACCAGCACCTTTGCTGGCCCTTCCCTTCAGGATTTAACTGTCCCATCTCAGCACAGCTCCATTCTCCATCCCGACCAGCACCTCATCCCTGGGAAAAGCAGGTTAAATACAAGTTGCTAAATCCCCTGAACTGCCCTGTCTTGTCCTAACCATTCCCCTGGTGAAGCAGAGCCTCTAAGGCTGAACACCACTGTGGCACAAATCGTATTTATCATAACAAGAAACAAAGAAGGAAGAGAACAAAGGAAAAGGGAAAGAGAAAGGAAAAGACAAACAGAAGAGTGAAAGGGAGGTATATAGATAGACCCATTAATTTGCCTCTGTTTGCTCTGGGATTTAAACAACAAGCTGCTATGTCTCTGGTTTATCTTGGTTCCTCAGCTGTGAAACGTGCTGTGCTCCAGCGTCTTCTGAGCTTTAGAGATTTGCCAGGGAGCTGGGAATGAAGCAAGAGGCTCAGCAAACAGAGATAGCAGAGGCAGCTTCATACATCACCCTCAGAGGAAATTCATTCCTTTCAGCGCTGCCCATGGGTGAAATTACATTATATTCTGTTTGGATAATTGGATGTCATATCCCACCCGACTTGTTATAGGATGCCATTTCCTTCCCTAAAGAGGCTGTTTGCAGCATTCCAGGACAGAGGACACAAGGCACAGGTCCCATGAAGTATGGAGGAAAAGGTAAGGACACAGAGTGGTTGGATCTGAGCAGTCCTGGTTACACACTGGACCTCTCAGGGTCAGGTTAGTCATGAAGAGGGTGAAAAACAGGGCAAGGCAAAGCACACAGAGCAAGAAAGAGATGAAGAAAACGAAAGGGAAGGGAGCAGATCTGAAAGAGAAGATAAAAGGAGAAGGTAACAGAAGGAGCCTGGTTTCAAAATGTGCTTCCTGGTTTTATGAACCTGTCTTTTATGGCACGAATGTCTCCAGGTGTCTCTACTGGTGAGGACTGGTGTGGAGCTCTTACACAGCAGATATTGAACCTGGTCTTCCCACTCCAGCTCTGGGGAACATTTAAAGGGAGGACTTTGAGGTCAAACCCAATCTTTTCTTTCTTAAATCAAAAGGGAGATGCAGAAGTCTTCTAGCAGAAATTCACTGGGTGAACTCCTGTACCAGTATAACATTCTTCTTTGACCTCTGCCACAGGGGAATTCAGTCTCCCAGCCATGCCTTGCTGCATTTTATAGTCACCACTTACCTATGTTTTGTCTAAAATGCCCTCAATCTCCCTCTCATTGTGTCCTTTCATGCAACTCCCCACTCTAGTTCATCGATGGCTTTTTAATAGCACAGTTAGAGTTGTCAACAGAAGCCAGAGGACAATTTCATGTGTCATATTGCCCCAGTGCATCCTGGGAACTCCATCTGGCTCAAGCAAACTTATTTTATTGAAATAATCTCTCCTCCCTGCTAGTTATTGAATCGTCTTGGCTCAATGGCTTCGCTCAATATCAACTTTTCAGGCTTAATAATTAGTGCTGGGAAAAAGTTTCATTGAGTAAGTGTTGAATGTCACACATGATTAGGAGATGCAGGGATGACCTAACGAGGCAATTCAATTTGGGGCTGTTCAGATGAGGGACAATTAGGAAGATGTTCTAGGCTGTGGATGTATGCTAGTCAGTGCCTGAAAAGTTATTTATGGGAACTATACCTTTCTCTTTCATCCCATATGCTTTGATCTTGCTTCAAGAAACCTGTGTTGCTAGCAGTTGATGGCTGCAATTCTCCATCTAACTTGATGGAGGTACCAAGTCTGGAAGGAGTTTCCACAAGCACAAGAGGCAAACACTTGGTTTCACTGAAGCCTTCAAATGCCAGCGTGCCCACGACTGGGCTCCAAACCACAGGCTCATTTCCTGACCAGAGCAGAAATTCAGAAAGTGATTTGTGACAGTGAGTCTTAGATAAGCTATAAAAGTAAACTACACAGCACATAGTGATTTGTTTGCCTGTCTGCTTGTCTCTACCTGTCTATCTACCACTACCTACTCACCTATTTGTCCACCCACTACTGCCAGTCCTCCCAGCCAGGGTGTTTATCTGCTGCTGTGTTTAGTCCCCAAAGGCTCTCTGCTAATATCTCTTGCTACATATATGGGAAAATGAGATTCGGATAAAAAGGAGACAAATCAACAAATATATTTAGTAGTGAAGATGAAAGACAGCATCTAATTATTCTGGGGGATCTTCCAAATTATGTTTCCATAGCACTCATAAAGTGAGTTCTCCCAGTTCTGGGATTTCTCTCCAGAGTGACCAACTCTCCTTCCTCAGCACATTGAACTAGTTCGAAGCACTCTGCAATGACTGTGCTCTCCGTGCTCACGGTGATTGAAATCCTGTCTTAAGCCATTTCCTAAAAAAGTGATTTCTCCCATTAAAATTCACTAACACACTGATCTCAAACATCTTCATCCCTATCACACCCCGTGCTCAGGAGGGATAATAAGAAAACTTGCTCAATGAAACCTACTCTCCTCCCTTTGTCTGGCTGCCTCATCTCTCTTCTTGCAGAGCTTTCTCCCCACCAAACTCTTCAGTGCAACATTTTTAATAGGATTTGGAAAGCACTTGATAGCAGCTGTCACCCCCTACACCTGCACACAGTCCACACTCTGCTCTTCCCCATAACCAAGCACATCGATCTATCCTCTGCAAGATGTATTTCATTTTCTGGGAACTTCTGATCTGCCTGTTTGTCCCAGGTGACTAGATGAGAAATGTGTTCCCTGTTTATAGTGATATTTTATGTGCAAGACATTGATTTGCTATGATAGTTACCAATTTCTCTATCTGAAAATCTGGTGGTGCCCTGAGCAGCCTCCTGTTCTATCTAAAAGATGCCTGTAAATGCAGAGCACTATTCCTCACCTAGGGGAATAAACCAGCAGAAAACCCAGCTCACCTCTGTGCCTGTTAGTCGGGTACAGCAGGACAGGGATTTCCTCTGGGTTGAGTGGCTGGATGTTCCTCAAAGGGACAAGGATGGACAACCAGAGAGGCACAAAAAGAACAATAAATTCTGGCTTTCTAAAAAAACTGCAAGTCAAGTTTTGAAAAAAGAACATTGTTCCCACTTGGAGATGCTGAAAGTCTTGAATCTGCCCCAAGGGATGGAGTCACAGAGGGGCTGTGAGCAGGGGCAAGGCAGCACCAGGCTGTGAGTGGAGCATCACCCTGTGTGTGCAACACAACTGCTCCAACACCCACAGCAGGTCACGTCTGGGCAGGGACACGACTGCTTCTGGACCTGGGCATGATGGTGGGACACACAGCTGGGTCTGGACTGCACGACTCTGTCCCTGCTCTGCTGAAGTGAGATGAGGTTTTGCCACTGAGAAGAGAGGAGCTGTGCCAGGGCCTCTGCTGCCAGAGCCAGGAATGCGATGGAAAGGTCAGGAAAGCACCAAGAGGCAGGATGGAATTAGAAACACTGCAGCTGAACAAATCTCTGCCATGGATGAAAACCAAAACCACAACTTCTCAACAGCTGGTCATGATAGAGAGGGTGTCTGCCCTGCACGTGTGTTCTCCATGACCAGATGTCACACTGGGCTTTCATTTCAAGTTGGCTTGGATGGAGGAGTGCTACTGAGTCTCCTCCATGCCTGGAGCTGTGGATCTATTAAAATAAATAAGTAATTTCCTTGAGATGCCATGGAGAGCTTCCATCTGACAAGTTACCCTTTTTGAGGCTGATGTGATCACTGTCCAGGACAGCCTGCCCACAACCAAAAGGACAATCAGACTGAACTCTTGCTTCTTGGCTGCAAGAGGCTGCAACCAGCACACCCAGAGAACACAGTCACTAAATTAAGAGGCAGTGATGCCATTGTAAAACTGTGGATCAGATAGTGCTCCTTACTTTGCAAGAAATGTGGAGGCCTTTGGGTCCTCAACAGCACATGGGACAATAGCTGGAAGGCAAGCCAGCCAAGTTTAGTCCTGGAAGGGCCTCAGGACATGGGCATTATTGTTTTTGCAGACCAAGACTATTACCAAAGCCCATCACTGTAGGCACTGGCTGAATGTTTGCAGAGAGGAGAGCTGAGAAGAAGGGAAAGGAGATGGTCAGATTCCATCAGAAGAGAAATGGCTTTTTCAGTCACCTGGAGTTCTCCCTTACCAATGACAAAATAATACTGAAATCCATAACCCGTGATGCTTTTCCTCCAGGAAACCATCAACCAGTGGTTAGAACTTCATGCTCTAAGCTGGCCTTCACCTATTTGGCTGTTCTGGTATTTTTCCCAGGCAAGTCTGCTTTCAAAGTGGCCACATGGGTGTTTCCATCAGTAGGCTGGTGAGAATCTGGACACTCAGCACCATCCACCACCACCATGAATATTTAATTTTTAATTAAACAATTGGGAGTCTTTTTATTTTGCTGGTCTCCTCTCCGTCCCAGTGCTGCTGCAGCAGCAGGAGGGAACTAATGGGCAGCAGAACATGTCAGGGCTATCACAGATTATCACTGAGATTCAACTTCAGAAGAATCCCAGGCAGGCGGGACTTCTCTAGAAAAAAAAAATCTGATTTCTCAGCTGATTTAAGGTCCCTGAAGTCTGCATCTTGAATAGGATCATTTCAGGAAGACTTTAGTCAGCTGTTTCTTCTCTGCTTCCTTTCTTCACTCTGGGTATTATTCATGCAAGGATGTGTGCAGCAAAGCAAGATGGCTTCTTCCTTTCCAACCTCATCTTCCCAGACACGGGGAATAATTATGCAAGCAGGCACTAAAAAGAAAAATCATTTGGATGAATTAGGGACTTTAGTTCATTGTTTATTTGTGGGAGTGAGAAACTTACCCTGGATCAGCCTGTATTGCACATGGTAATGAAACACAATTACCTATTCTTCTCCATCTCAGATGAGAACAAAGAAACCTGAAAGTCCTTGGAAGGAGAAGGAGAGGGAATTAAAACCAGATTCAAAGTAAAAGGAGAAAAAGACCTTTGAAAAAACTGGAGGCACTAGGAGATTATTTTGCTTGTGAAATCTCTATTAAAATCAGACGTTCTTTCAGAGGCTTCCAGCCCTAGCAGATAATTAATGAAATTAAGGTGAGGGTTTGCTGCTAAATATTTGCTCACGCTAGAGGGGAAAGAAACAGTGCCAAAAACACCTGGAATTTTATGGGCAAATAAATCAAGAAAGAAAGGTATCTCAATTACTCAGAGGGGAAAAGTGCCTCCCTTTACAGCAGAGTATTCAGTAATGGTAGAAATTCACAGCTTTTCAAAGCAGCCTGCTGCCAGTGCCCAGCTCTGGAGTGAGAAAGACCCCAGCACTGTCCCTAAAGCACTCTGGGGCTGTGGATAACCTAATGGGGAAATGGCCAAGGGCTGACATTTTCCAGGCTGCAAGTGGATTTGGATGCTGCAGTTGGGAAGGTGATTATGGGAACCTTAAACAACCTCTCTCCAAACTGCAGGAGTGTCAGGGCTGGATGCAGCCATCGTGACCATGGTGGTGTCTCTATGTGCCATGGGGTGTCCTGCACATGGAGCTCCCTTACTCTGCTGAGCTCCCTGGGCAATTTACTTCTCTGATTACTCTGATGCATTTCCACTTGTATGGAAGATGCCTTGTAGATTTTCCAGCTCTGGTAGTTTGTAAACCCAACACTACTAAGAGTCAGTCCAAACTGAGGAGACGGGCAGCCTGGGTTAGAGTCTTTAGCTTGTGTTAGGCAGAAGGCCAGGGTGAGTGAACAAAATGTTGCTTCCAGCTTTCATGTTCATGACTATATGCTTCATTGTGCTGTTGGGGGTCAGTAAGCACTGAGGCAAAGCTGTGCAGACATATAAATATCTGCCAGCTTTGGCCACTAAGGTGGATATCCAAAAAAACAGTGACACCAACCATCACTTTTGGAAAGTAATCCACAGGATGCTTACAAGTAGACTTAGCCTTTGAAAAGGGCTGGAATCCATATTAAGCAAGCTATATAAGGGATGAATTTAGCCCTTCTTATAATACTCTCAAGCACAGAGTGAATCTGGGGACAGTCAGGCCAGCCTGAGGTGCTTTGAGACTTTAGTCAACCTGGGAAATGCTTGCCCTTCAGCATGGAGCTATTGGCACAGCCAGCAACTGCTAAACCATCTACTGCCCTAGGCAGCACTTGCCTGGCAGAGCTTGCCCCAAGGGCCAGTAGAGCTGCAAGCCAGAAATTCCATCTGCAAGAATGGCATGTGCTATTAAACTAAGATGCAGACAAAATATGAGGGCAATCAGCTCCTGCCCTGCAGGACACACTCCATCTTCCACAGGGATCCAGGAGGAACAGCCCTCAGACCAACCTTCCTCATGCCATGGGATTTACAACAGTTAGTTACACAGACCCACGGAATTCCAGCATGGTGGGGGTTGGAAGGGACCTCTGGAGATCATCTTGTCCAACCCCCCTGCTCCAGCAGCTCACCCACAGCAGGGTGCCCAGGGTCACATCCAGGCAAGTTTCGAAAATCTCAAGAGCAGGACACTCCACAACCTCTCTGGGCAGCTGCTCCAGGCTCTGCACCCTCACACCAAAGAAGTTTCTCCTCCTGCTCAGGTGGCACCTCCTGGGTTCCAGTTGGTGCCCGTTGCCCCTTGTCCTGTCCCTGGGCACCACTGACCAGACTCTGGCTCCAGCCTCTTGCCCCCCAGGGGCCTTTAGCTCTTGCTCAGCATTGATCAGATCCCCTCTGAGGCTTCTCTTCTCCAGCTCAGCAGCCCCAGGGCTCTCAGCCTTTCCTCAGCATAGACATTCTCCTGACCACTCCAACTCCACAGCCTCTGCTGGACTCTCTCCAGTAGTTTCTTGCCTCTCTGGAACTGTGGAGCCCAGAAATGGGCACAACCCTCCAGAGGTGGCCTCACCAGGGCCAAGCAGAGGTGCAGAAAAACCTCCCTCGACCTTCTGGCCACACTTCTCTTAACACACCCCACAGTTAGGCACAGTACATCTTTTTCGATGCACTTATCCCTAGTCTGTGAGAGAGCAGAAGACAAAACAGAATTCCATCCAGCCTTCCATGGCAATTCCCAGGTATGTGGGGATGAATGACATACAGTAATAGCAGGTCACCACATCTGCACTGACAATGCTAAAAAAATGGGGTCAGCAGAGAATCCAGAGGTTTTCCAGGGGTCTTGCACTCAGCAGGAGATTGCAGGTTAGTGTGTGATAGACTGAGAGGCCACATTGAGGAGACAGTTAATAAAAGCAGGACTAGAAGAATCAATGTGTTCTGACACAGCAGTGACAGATTGGAGAGAGGGACAGATTTAATATCCCTGCGTTATCCTTTCCCAGCCTAAGGGCCCTGAAATTGATTGAATAAATTAAAGCATTGCTGGGGATGACACTAGAGTTAAAGTCATATCAGCACTTTCATCTTAACTCTCCATATTCTTACCTCTGACGTTTTCTTTTTCATGCCTTGGCACAGAAAACTTACTCCTGGGCTACAATTTGGCCCAGAAGATCTCAACTCCTGTGCAATTTTCCTATTAGAATTTTTAAGGAGAGGAAAAAAAGCAAGAAAGGGAGGGAATTACAGACAGAGGATGAGATGGTTGTGCTTTTGAAACCAAAGGATAAACAGGCCATATCAGGCTACTCCTAAAAATACCAGAGAATCAGAGAATCATTTAGGTTGGATGTGCATATTCTGTGTCATCATCAATCTCTCTTTACAAATAGTGAGCAGAAAAAATAGACTTTGAAAAGAAAAATGTACAGAGAACTCACAAAAAAAATAAAGCTGTAGGCCAAATTAATCTCTGCGTAGCTTCACTTGCATGCAAAATTATCCATTCTTTTGTTACTAAAAGCAGCTAAGGTAATTGCAGATAGAACACTCTTACACTTTTATTCTTTATTATCTCTTGGCAAGTCTTTCTCAGAGTCATCAATATGGTTTTGTGTCACAACAAACCCAACTGCTTCAACAGAATCAGATGCTCTGACAGAATCGGGCCCTTCACTGAGCTGGTCTGATCAGCACTATTCCCAGGGCACCTCTCACTCACATATAGAAGATGAGAGCCTTGGAAAATGCTCAATATTTTCTTTAAAGCACTAGGCATATTCACCCGAGGGAAAAACCCTAACCTCTGCAGCTCAGAAATGGTGCCATGTCTCTCACAAAATGAGATTTCAAACTGCGCCGTATCATTTTCATCTTTATGGGCTGTGTTATTGTCCAGGCTCGTGTACCGGCCACCACGGGGTCACTAACATCTCAAATACTACCAAACTGCTACCCAGACATCTGTTTACATGCAGCTGGCTAACAAATAAGGGGCCAGCAGACCACACTCTGAAAAGTTCACTCATTTTTTCATTTCACTAAACTCACTGTGCACAAAGCTCCAGTGCTAAAACCTGTGAGCACTCAGAACATTGCTCCTTTCAGCAACTGCCCATCTGACCCCAGCTCCCTCCTTATCTTTTTAGCAGGGTCTGCAGGGCATCAGGGAGTGGCTTCAACCATCTCTCTTCCTGAAGAAGGAGGTGCTCACCAACTTCACACAGCATAAGGTTGCACTGGGCAAGACAACAGGGAAATTCAGCACCCTTCCCTCATTGCCAAAAAGCAGCACGGGTCCCCATAGCTGCATCCCAGGCTGCTTGGGGATGAATCCACACGTGAGGATGCACTATGGGACTGCTGTTGGGTTTAATGGGAGTCGTGTGGCCAAAGCCCCAAAGAGCTGCTTGGAAAATTTTGAGGCTTGGTGTTTAAAAATGAGAAAAATGAACACACAAAGGTTCAGGTCAGTGTTCAACTGAGGTATGAGGCAACACGAGCTCAACAATCCATGCAGGCACGTTAGTGTGCACCCCAACTCTGTGCCAGCCAGAGAACACGGGTTCAAGTCCAAGTATCTGAGTCACCCCTGTGTTAATCTGCATTTATACCATCAGTTTCTGGGGGTAAACACACCAGTGATTCAGGAGCTTAGTGTCAGCCTCCATGGGGACCTCGATGACTCTGTCAGCTTGTATCTCAGGCCACAGGCTGTTTGCCCGTGAATTTAAATATAGATTGAACGTCAATGCCTCCTTCCACAAATCAAGGCTTCTCATTTAAAACATTGCACTTGCATGTTAAATAGAGACTAATTAGACACTCAAAGGGAGGACAAATCTAATTTGACTAGAAGGATATGGAGAAAATTAATGCAATGATGTGGCAGCAAAGTAAAAAAAGCTCATCATGCTGGTTAAGGTGGAAGCAGGATAGGACCTGTTGCTTCTGTTCCTGCTCCTGAAACCTCTTTCCTTTAATGAGCCCTTTACACCCTCCTGGTTTCACTGCTCCTTGGATCATCATTTACACCAATATACAAATAGCCACTCTGGTGCTCCAGCATCCTACATACATCATGTGTTTGTGCAGGGGGACATGGATTTCACAGCTGCTGTCCCTGTATTTGTCATTTTTTGTCATCTCCCAGAGTAGTAGGAGTGAGCTCGCTTGCCCTGCTTCCTGAGCAATGTAAATGATGGATTTAATCTACTATAACACAACCATTGCCCCCTGAAAAATCACACACCTTTTTGTGAATAATGGGAGCCTTCTGAAGGGTTTCTCTAAATAAAATGGAGCACAGTTGGCTGAGCAATCTTTGGAGGCTACTCTTTAAACATCAACAGCTCAGAGCATCCTCAGGCACTGGAAGTTTATGAATCTCTCTCTGGAAGTTAATGCACTCATTAGTTTTAGGCTGAGGGAGCAGATGGCAGCAGAGTTGCCTTTCCTTGGACACAGGTGGTAGAGTCTGCACTGCCCTTCCTGAAAGCTTTTGAGGCTGTTAAAGAAACTAGTAATTAATCTAAAGGTACGTGTCTAAAGATTTCTTCCTTCCATGAGTTCCGAGTTTCCCACCACATACAATATCACTACTAAGTAGCCAGCACAACACAGTAACTGAAAGAAATCAGGAGGAAGGCAGGAGGAACATAAAAATTCAGCTTCCTGGCTATGATTAATGTAAATAATGGCATCTCAAACTAGGCAAGCTCACATACTTAGAGGTAGAGTCTCAGGTTTGAAATTCAACCCACGCTGAGCCAGAGGCTTGCCAAGACTTGCAGAATTTTGGAGGAAGCTTGGGTTTGGTGCAACGTCATCTGGGACCCAATTTCAAACAGAAATTTGGCAAATTTACACCTGACTTCAATTTTGATCAGAACCCTGGGAATTCCTAATTTGCCTTCAGAATACTGGAAACAAGCCGATTCACAACGGCTGTTGCTAAGCTAGGTGGAACTGGGGACTTCAGCTCATTAGCTGTGGCTATTTTTGTTTCTACTCACCACGGCATGAGGAGATCCTCAGTGAGCTGCAGCTGGAGGAGAACTGAAGGATTCAGCTCTGTACACACACCCTGATCCTGATCCACTCCAGCCATGAACTAATCCAACCCCACTGATTCCTCCTTTAATCCAGCACAACAGAAAACAGCCTCCAACCTGCACCTGGTTTGGATCTGATCCAAACTTTCATGTGAAGCCTAAGGACCACAAATCCAGCTGATGAAGAAAATCCTCTGACAATATCTGGTTTTCCGGGTAGAACTTGGGCTGAGCTTATACATCCCCTAGGATAACCCTGGGAGCAAAAGCTTTTATCAGAAGCAGCCTGTCTCCTCAACAACAGTTGGCATCCTCTTGCTGGGTGGTACCTGCTGGGGATGCCTCTCACCACAGGGACACACGAGTTATTTTTCCTCCTCACTCCACCTCACTCTTCTCTCACCCAGCATGCAGCTGTTATCTCAGAGATATGAGACATCCAGAAAGTTTTTGACTGAGGATCAAGTCTTTAGCCAAACTCCCTTCACAGCCCAGTCTCTTGAAGCTTCTGGAGTTAGACCAGCAGAAAATCTAACTTATTTTACTGGTGTTTCTGTAACAGATTGCACTATTGTATCATGAACAATAAAGTGTGTTTTAGACTGCCAAAAAGCATCTAAAGTGGCCAGCTAGATTTTTGTATCCTGGGAAATTAACCACGGCTGCACAAACTGATCTGAAAATGTGTGATCCCAGGGTTCTTGCTTATAAAAGGTCTATAAAGAGGTTACGTTGGAGAAAGAGCTTGAAGAATAATTAAGCATCAGGCTGGAAACATCAGACACTTGCTACTCTCACCACCTTGGCTACTTACTCCAGGGAGGGGAAGGCTAAGACTACAGAGCCCTGACACTGCCTTGGGTCAGGCCCTCAAAACACTGCTGTTTCTCCATCTGTACCACAGGTAATGACATCTCAGTTTTGCAAAGTTATTATTTGGCTAAAGTAACTGAACGCCGAGATCTCTGTATAATTGTAAGAACAAAGAAATCTCAGCAGCCATTTAAAATCAGGCTTTAGGATTTAAAAACTCACCAGATTTTAGCAGCGGTATCGACGTTACCACCATAGTCAAGGTCCTTCCCATCCCCTGGGCCCAAATTGTGTAGCTCTAATAATCAAGGGAATGTTTAGTCTTTGAGCTGTAATATTTCTTGCCTTTTAGGATTCATCCCTGACAATAATTAAGTCTCATAAGGATGAAACTTAAATGAGCAGTAGCCTTTGGGGACAGTATTAGAAGTGCTAACTGTGTTTGTGGTTTAAATATTAATGTCAAAGTGTAATTACCATCCCCTAAGTTTCAGGCTGGTGTTTGAAAACACATTTAAGCTAAGCAGGAAGAATAAGCTGTACCAGTTGGAAGCTTCTATAGGGAAAGGATTAAAACTCAGAGCTGGAACAATTTCTCAACCAGCAAAGAGCACAAGGAGATGTTCTTGGTGGGTGTTCTTCATGCAACACCAGTGTCTGGTGGCTTCCCACTGCTGGCTGACTCCAGGCAGAATTCCCAGCTTCTTCACACAGCACGGCGAGGCAGAAGCCTCAACAGCAGCAGTGCTCTAATACCTCATCTCAGTGGGGGTCTGGATGTTGTGTGTCTACCTTACACTTGCAATACAAGCTACAGCTGGGTCCTAGAGGAAAAAGCCTCATCAAATTGAATTCCACTGCCCTTTTCTCCTTTTAGCCTCTTTGCTTATTCCCTGGAGTCTGGGGAAGGATCCTGTTGAGTTCCCAAGACCCCTCCAAGTCTAAGTGAGGAAGCACTTCAGTATTAGTTCACTTATCACACCTGGACTCTCTGGGTAGACTCCCTGGGTAGTCTTGTGCACTGCTGGAATTCTCAGGGAATGTTCAGCATCTGGCAGATTGAGCCTGTGGAGAAAAGTGTCCAGAGTACAGGGGTAGGAGCAGAAAGAGGTGGGTGGTGTTCGTGCAAATTAGGTTTTGAATGAGAAAGGAGGATTCTGTGAGTGCTGGCACTTGTGAGAGCAAGGCTGCGCTGCAGCAGAGCCAGACACAGTAACACTCTTACTGTCCCTCTAGGAGTGGAGTAGGAAGGGAGAGGCTGTAAGTCATTTCACTTCATCTCTGTTCGTTTCAGACAAATAGAGCAGAAAAGTCAAGCTAGAGAGAGTGGAAAGAGGGCATGAAATGGAGCTGACGCTGTAAGGGCTCAGTTAGCCTGGCCACTGGTTACAAGCACTAATGCCACATAAGCTATTCCCACTACTCCTAAGCCTTTGTGTGATGTTGAAAGTGTGGACAGGAGGAGAGAGCAAGAAAGCAGAGAGCTAATACAGACCAATCTTACAGAGTGTTGCCCAGAATTAATCCCTTTTTCCAACACACTGCTACCCTCTTCCTCCAGGGCCATGGTTTGCACAAAAAGATCTGCCCACTCCAAGGCAAGGCAGTGTCCCTGCTCAGGACCCCCTTCCATCAGAAATTATCCTTGTGCCCTGGGTAGCATCAGGTGATCCCTGCACCTCCTCTGACCTTTGCACAATAGCTGAGGGGTTAAAGGTGATTCCTCCAATGCTGCCCAATGCCTCTGGGGACTTGCAGAGGTCGGGATGGCCACGCAGGCCTGGTAGCCACAGATACATCTTTCACTCAGCATCTCTTGTAAATCCCAAGCAATCTAATGGGATTTGGCACTTTAGTCCAGCCAAGGTTTAGATGATCAAATGAATTTCTTCAAGTCAGCAGCACTGACGATGAAAGCCATCCAAAACCTCAAACTACAGTCCCTCAGCAGGATGAAGCCATTATTCTTTCTTTTTGAGTTTATGTGCTTTATTTTTATCATCTCTCTGAGAGGAAAGAAGGATAAGTAAAGTTTAAGAGCACGGATAAATTCTCCCTTGCTCAGCTTCTGCCCTGAGAAGCTATCTCCAACCTCTCAGTGACACATTAGCCCTCAGAGAGGTTGATCAATAGCTGGATGGCTGGGAAAGACTCATTGCCAGTGCCCTAATGACCAAAGGAACCTGCCAGAGGAACTGCAAAATTAACTCTGGCTCTAAATAATTAATGGTTAGGTGAATATTTTCTTCCATGAACTATTTCAGCTGGCAACCCCACTGCAGATTCCATCCTGCCTTTGATGGAGGGGTTGTACCTTCAGCTGCTTTGGGATGTGACACTGCACCCCTGGACAGGGAACCTGCTCTCCTGGGCTCTGTTTCTGGCTCTCCTCTGGGAACATGCAGGATCTCACATAAAACTGGTGCATGTTTTAGGAGGAAACAGAGTCATCCAAAACAGACAGCCTTGTTTGGAAAACAGAGCCTTTGTCTCTTCCTGCCTCTGTTTCCCCTCCTGTAATGGCTTCCTGCTCTTTGGAGAGTGCAAGACATCTTTGCTGATATCTGGGAAGGGGCCACAGAGCAGGAATGATAAATGATAGAGCAGATTTCCTGCTTTTCCCTAGACCATGGCTCTTTCACAACCCCTGAGCTGTGTCTTTATTGTTCTCTTTCACCATGGGTCAGATCCAGCATGGTTCTAAGCATTTCCTGCCTCCTAATCCTGCCTGTAGCTGTGGAGTGAGAATAATAAAAAAAAGAGATGTAAATAATCAGCAAAGCCACCTTTGCCACAGCCACTGGGAGCTGAGGGCAGTTTATGCTTCTCAAAGGGAACTCAGTATGATACAGGATTAGGCCCTGTTTGCTTTTCTGTCTCTAGTTCTTTCTGTCATTCTTTTTTCAACTTAGCCAGCCTCCCTCTCCCTTTCCAGGTATCTTCACACTGACCCTTCTGTTCAGATTCTGTACTCTCCCCAGCTGGGAGGACACTCCCAGACAAAGCATCACATTGCCAGCAACGTGTACATTGTCTCTCTGCCCTGCTGTGGCTCGATGCTGGATCATTTATTGCTTGTCCTCCCACAGGCAGTGTGTAAACTGACTTCGAGTGCAAACTGGCTTAAAGTCTGAGCTATGTGCACGGGCTAATCCAGCAGAAATGCAGCCATGTGTAACAGAGTGCAAAAATCAAATTTGTCCTGCCAGGAGAACTGGGATTGAATTGATGTTGTACAATGATTGTGGAAGCACAGCTGCAGATAGCATCTGGAGATGCTTGCAGTGAAAGCAGGGGATAAATATGGAATGGCAGGTCAGGTACAAACCTTGAATACTTTTTGTTACAGAACATCTTTCCAGGACAGAGCCAAGACCTAGTTAAGGAGCTACCCCCAGTGAAATGACTCTGCAACCAAGCCTCTCCTCAACTCCATGGAGGAGAAAGGAGAAAAGAGAAGAAAAAGGAAAGGATTCTCCAAACTGCTAGGTTACCCTAACTTAAAGCTACCCAAGAATGCCATCCCCAGGTTATGTGAGCATCCCCTGCTCTTGCCTGCATTTGTGCTTATAGACTACTGCCAGCTCCACTCAAATAACACCACCTCCAGTGGGATCAATGGAGCTGGAGCCAAATCATGTTTCTGATGAGACATTAATGGATTTTCGATTTCAGTGGAAACCACTAAGAGCATCTAACAGAGATCAGAACTTAGACCAACTCTCTCTGATTCTGGAAAACAGGAAATAAAATCAGCACATTATTAAAACAAAATCCTCCATAATAAGCAGAGCTCATTTGTCTGATGGTGACAATCCATCAGGCTGTCATCTGCCTTGACAGCTGTCACCTCTCTGAGACTGACACACTCAGAGAGTACAGTGTTTCCTGTGCAGCTCTCCCTTGTACTGCTCTCTCATGCTCATGTCCTGGTCACTACATTTAAAGCCTTTTGCCAGCTCTTATGAGTATTTGAAATTCACATCTATCCATCTAGGTCTTCTGACTTCACCCTACAATGTGCCTTTTCCTGCCAGTAGTCACCTGAGATTGATTTGTTAGACAGGTTTTTAATGCAGCAGTTGTTGAGGTGGGAGTTCTGAGCAGGTCCTCCTCTGATGTGATCTGGAGGAACTCCAGATGCCCATCTGCATCACCTAATGCCCCACCCCTGTCACTTCAGATGCCCACTGCATCTCTTCTTCTTATTCCTGCCTCTTCCATGCAAATTGCACCCCCCTCTCCACATTTCTGCTTGTTTATTCCTATTACAACTTCTTCTTTTCAAACACAAATGCCTGATTACTACTGTGCCCAGCAGGAAACAGGGACACCAGGGGAGACACAAAAGATGTTGCCTCCCAAACTTGTGATAGAGTTGCTCCTACATATACTAGAGCTGAGCATAAAATCAAGAATTCCCATTAGGAAAGTGGCCACCCTCTCTGAAGGGAAGGACAGAGGGTTTACCACCAGGCCAAGAAAAGGAAACCTCAAACCCTGTACCACAGGAAGAAGGGATGCTTCAACCTGCAGCAAGGGCAGCTGCAATACAGGGCTGGTTTAGTCAGCAGAGTAAAGAAGGCCTTTGACATAAATCAGAGAGATTTTGCTTTCTTTGATGCCAGTACAAATCCAGGATAAACACCATGATTTCACTGGGATTACCTCACATTCATGCTGATGCAAACATTACCAACGTTTGGTTTCTTACCGTTCGGATGAGTACCCTGCAGCAGAACTTACACTGTGCACCTGCTGCTGCTCTACTTCCTGAGGAGAAATAAGTTTATTGAGCAAAGATCAGCATGGCACCTTATCAATTCTTTTTCCTTGTTCTCTCTGTGCCTCCTGCCAGGTCTCATTTATAGCCAAGGAAAGGGGAAAGAAACAGCATCAGTGTTTTCTGTCTCCAATGAAACACAAACTCTTCCTCCCAAGCTTCCTAGTGAAGCAGCCCCTGGCTAACTGGGTGCTTCCTCCCTTTTTCAGGAGGGTGAAAAATGTCTTCCTGGGGATTGGAACAGTCAGGGGTAGAAACTCTTTGCTGAAACTGATGGGCTGGGGTATCATTTTGGTGCTCCAGCAGCACTGCAGCTTCTTGACAGACACTCACTGGCCTTTAGTGTGGGCTCTGGAGGGAGTCCAGAAGTTTGTTTGCACTGGAGCACGTTCCAGCTTCCTGGGGAAGCAAAAGTATGGGCTGCACAGTGCAGACAATTAGGGTATAAATCACCGAGAGCAAAATCCAGAGTCTCAAGCCTTTTACACCAAGTATACAGCCTCTGCAGCTTAAGCTAAAGGAAAATTTCTTGAGCTAACAGCCATAGGAATTCCTTTACCTTGCCTAATTTGGTAGGGACAGATGGATGAGCGTATATATAGACACATACATCCTGCTTTTCAGGTTTCTGCATATGACTCCTGAGCATCCCTATTGCTTTAGCAGATGCATCATAGGGAAGACCAAGAATTTCCTTAATTATCAGTTTCGTATTATCACCCTTTTCTCCTGTGTTAGATCATCTGACACTCCATCCCACTCTGTGGGATTCCCTGATATAATCTACTAAGTACAAACAGCTCCTGCAACAATGTTAATTGGTATTTATGCTGCAAACACTGTGTAACTACATAGTCATTTGCAAGTTCCCTTAGATCAGTCATTAATGATATTTAACATTGTCAAGTTATTACATCCATAATTGCTACACAATTCAGAGTGTTCAGGTCCCCTGACGAAAAAACAGTGTGGAAAATTTAAATGGTCCTGCCCATGCCTTGATGTGATTCCAACTGGTCGTGGTCGTTGTGGAATTCTGGAGTCTGCCTTGCAGTGTGAGGAGCTGAGCCAGCTTCAAGCACACACATAGTAGCAAGAGAATCACAAATTTCAGTCCAGGCTGCACTCGCTTGCCAGGTGTCCTGCTGCTCACACCCACCCTGCTCCATTCCCATGCAGCCCATCTGCTCCTCTGATCCAGGAGAGCTACATGCCAGAGGCAAACACCAGGGTCACTGTGATGTCATGGCAATCCAAGACTTCAGATTCATCAAAACCTTTATCCTGCCCAAAGTCCTTGGGATGAATGGCACTTTCATCAACACCCTCCTCATTAGTTTTGTTCTGTTTGGACTTTTGTGGAACTGGAGATCAGACTTTTCAAATTGTTGCAGTGGTAGAAAGGAGAACTGGTAGTTTTCCTGCTTAGCCCCTGCCATGGACAGAAGTATGCTACTTCTGCAGCTCCTTGCCTACAATATCCTTGGCTACCAGGATGTTTGTCACAGAATTATCTAATTGTCTCCCCAGTGTGTCTTGGGAATATCTTCTGAAGATGTGTCTTCAAGGTGCAGCAGTTGGAGATGGCAGTATTGCATCTTCCCTGCCCACTCACCTCTCTCTCCATGTTTGTCTCATCTGTAAGAAAAAATGAGTATCTCCTGTGCATTCAGTCCCTTTGTGCCTGTGACTGTTGCCATCACTTTAGAGAGAACAAGAATACCAGATCCCCAGAGACATGGGGAAGGTGCAACTTTGTTAGAAACAGGCAGAAACCGTTTTGCTGCATTTCTGGATTAGGAAAATGTATCTGGAGAGTCATTTCTCCATTTTTCAGGCCTGCAGTGAATTTGTACAGCCTCACCAGAGACTCGAATGCCATTGTCAGTAACCAAGAGACACAACTTAATACCTCAGAGAGCTCAGTGCAGTGCATGGAACCACTCTGGCTGCCAGCCATGGTTCTGAAAGAATAATAATGAAAAAAATGTGCTTGCTACAGGACTGCAGGCCTAAGGAAATCAAAATGCCACTGATCCCAGCCCATCCTGTTCTCATTACAATCTGCTCTGCTGGTGGCATCAGGAGTTTTGATGAAATCCATCATTACTAGCAGGGTAAATATGGCTTTAGGTGGTGTAAATCAGCAGCACTCGTATGCCAATTTACCCCAAGTGTGAATACAGACCACTCTGGTGTTTGTTATGTGCAGAGAAGCAGTACATGGGGTCAGTCCAGAAAGCTCCAGTGTGGCTGGGACTTGCAGAACACTTCTTTAACTCCTCAGCTACACCATGCAATCAGTGTCTATTTTCCCTCTCATAAATAGGCACAGGAATGACAGAAATGATTGTTAAATACCCATACAGAGGGTTTTAACAAACTGCAGATTTGAGAAGGAAAACAAAAAAACACATGTACAAATAAAGCTTCCCAGCTGCTTAGGATTTTTGTCTTCTGGTTGAATAAATAATCACCTGTGGCTAATTGAGTAAACAGAAAACTGCTCAGCAATGGCAACTCAACAAAGCACCGAAGCATCCCAGCGCTTTCAGGAGGAATTCCCCAAGAAACAGCATATGCAGGAGGCAATGAATTAAATATTTCTCTCAGTTCCTCTAGATGTGAGAGGCAGTTAAAATCTCAAATAATGAAGTACAGAAAGAAATATTTAATTAATAAACTGAATGAAGAGACAAGAGCGTGGCAGGGGGAACGGTTTCCAGATGCTTCACCGTGGAATACTAAATAAAAGATAAAGAAAGTGTAAGACATTACCCAATCACCTCCACAGCAGTTCAAGTTTTAAAACAGGTCTGCATGCTACAGATTTATTAAAGTGCACTGCATAAAATACCAGAAATGCCTTGGAGGGAGGATTACCACAAGAGAGGGAGGGAAAAGGCAATATGACATTGTTTTTCCACACGCAGGGAAATAGAAACACATAAAGATGTTGGAGGGTTTGAAGTTACAGAAGTGAGCGGGTGATGAGCTGGCAGCTGGTGCATTCACCATTAAACCACAGTGTCCTCTAGTTCTACCTTGATTTCTTGTATTTTTTCTTAAGGCTTTAAGACGTTGCCAGACTGGGAGTTCTGAATCAAAGAAAGGATATGGTGGGATAATCCTTTTCAACCCAACTTCTTGTAGGGTGGTTTCTATTCGTTTAACATCCCTCCATGGTCTTTATTAGCAAACAAAATGTGAAGTACTTCACACGCTCTGTGTGAATTCTTATGAAGGAGGAGAACAGCAGCATAAGATAGATGTGTCAGCTGGGAGGTCCAGGAGATTTGCTGTAAGAATTTTAAGGAGCTAATTTCAAGAAAAGAGTAATCAAGGGAAGCTGAAAGGGTGGCAGAACGTCGTAAAAAGAAGCAAGCTGCTTCTCTCAGCAGAAGGAACTGGGGTGATACAATTCTCCGAGGGTCCCAGATTAGATGAATCAATTCTATAAACTTTGGGTATTACAGCAAGCCAGCTACTAGGAAGCTGCATATTTAGAGATTATGACTGGCTCCAGATGAAGTACCCACATAAATCCTGTCAGCTGGAAAACAGTTTGTTTGTTTTAAAAGAAAATTATGGAACTGAGAAAATCCAATCTTTTCCTTTTCCCATTTTTTTTCAGCTACAACATTCTAACAATGAAGCTGAGTTTTACAACGAGTGTAACAGCCCAAAATGAGTCGGTTCTGCTAACACTAAAGCTGTAAAGGGATCAAACTATCCCCAAAGACTTGCTTCTCCATTAGAGCAAAACCCAGAGAGCCTTCTCCACCTCCATCATTCCAGGACAGCAGAGCACTAGATAACACCTGGCACTTCCATGAGCTCTCAGAAGATTTGTGTTCACCATAAAGTTCATTTGTGTTATAGCTCCAGTGTACTCATTAATCTGACTCCTGTCCAGGCACAAAGTCCCATTGTTTCTGTATTGTGATGTTAATAGCTCAAACTGATTAACAGAGAAAATGAGCACAGCTTGTCTTAAATAAAGGTAAAGAAGTTGAACAATATAATTCTGGTCTCCCTGAAAAAGGAAGGAAAATGTGAGGTTTGGTCAAGAAGAATGAGGGTCTCAGCATATTCTGGCTTCCAGCCATAGCAAGTTAAAATGAACAGGTACAGAGAGTTAAGGGAAGGAGATAAGTCACAGGGCCCATCTGGTGGTGCAGTGTAACTCACACTGCACTTTCAAATCCATTGGCACAAATATTTGAAAAGAATGAGGCTGCATTTTGATCAAAAGGAAGAAGCTATGGTTTTCTGGACTATTCTGAGATGCTATCAGCTCTAGAAGTCCTGCAGTACTCTTGTCTGTGCAGGACAGAGTGTAGCATTTCAGCCAGACCTTGCTGCACAGTGTCCAAGAGCCTGTGGTTAGCATATAGTGTGCCTTCCAGACTGACTGCTAAGGTGAAACCCTGATTCTACTGAATCTGGTGCCAAAAAGTTCAGTAATTTCAGTGGAAAACTTCTGCTGGGGTCTTGATTTACTGACTCAGAGAACTTAGCCTAGTTCTGAACTCTGCTAACTCTGGGCTATATTGTGCATATTGAGATCCATAAGGATAGCTCACCAGGGTGAACACTGGGCAGATCAAAGCTTCAGGTTTCCTCATATCCTTGACAAAAAGACCCTGCTGAAAAAGAAATGTCTCACTGTGCTCTGTTGAAGATGCACAAAGGGGGAACAAAGCTCATGCCATTCGTTTGCCTGCCTGCCTGCCTGTAAAAATTGGTATTTCTCTCATCAGACATCTGTGAGTGTTGTTAAACAAGCCCCACAAGCTCCCCTTAGGTGCCAGCAAAATGCTGAAGGGCCATTGTGCTCACATCTGCACTGCTCTGGAATTGTGAAGGTGCCCTTAGAAGAAGCAACTTAATGTCTGGTAATATAGAACTGAAATCACAGGAAATCATCCCTTTCACCACTCTGTGCTCCATGCAACCTCCCCACTCTCCCCCTGCTCATCCATCAGTCTCTGTATCTCTCTGCTTTTCTGTCCTTTTTGGTGCAAAAAGGCTTTGCTCAGATGTCAAAAACCTATGTTCTCCTTCCTGTCTCTGGAATGAAAGTCAATATAAAACAGCTCCTTATCTTCTTTAATTTTTTATACCTTTAAATATAAAAGTCTTTATTTTATTCCAACAGCAAATTTTAACTGACAATTACAGCCGTGGGCTGCATGCAAGGTGCATAAAACCAGGCTCACCACTGCATTAATGTAGGTGGAGGATGGAAGCTTGACAAGGGCTGCCAAAGAAGACACCTCTCGACGCACTCAAAGGAGGAGGCTGAGGAGACCATGCACCATTCCCTGAAAAACACAAGGCCTCTCTCTTCCTGTTCCCCCTTTTCCTGAGCTCCAGATTTAACAGCCACAGGTTAGAAAAATCACATATGGGATGTCAAGCATGAAAGTACAGCTGCAGAGGTTAAACCTGTCACAATTATGACGTGAAACAGTGCTGCTTTTACAAAGAGAAAAGGATTTATAGCCAAACAGCACGTCTCCTCTGTTAAACTAAAGCCTAACCTGATTTCCTGACAGGCTATTTGAAAACAGATGGTGACGATGGCAAAAGGAGCTTCTCCTCTAAGGCAGGCAAAATTCTGCTGGTTGGAAACGTGAAAGATGAAGGCTTTTATTTTGCCTTGTGACATGGAAATTAGTAAGAGTAGATGAGGATTGCTGAATGCAAATTCCTCAAGGGAGAAGAATCACTTATCTCCAAGAATGTGTTCTGCTCAGCATCCTCTGGCAATGGAGATCTTCAGAGCAATGCCAAATGAATCAGGGGAATAGCAATGAAGGGAAAGCTTTTCCCTTTCAGGTAATGGTTCCAGTCAGCCAGCAGTGATCACCGCCCCAGGGTTTGCTGACAGTCTCACGTCACACAAATTGGTGGTCTTGGTTCTGTCTCATTCCACAAAGCTACAGAAAACCACAGAAACAAGCACACATGAGGAATTCCAGAGCTGTCCCTTCTAAAAGCATTTCTGGGGTTTGGACTCAAAATGTGACAGAGGTCTGTGCTGCTCCACCACCACCTGAATGATCTCTGTGTTCCAACAGCCTGGCACAGGGCTGCAAATACCAACAGAGCAGCTCCACTGCTCTCCAGAGAAAACACTGATTGATGATGAGGTAAAGGACAGGCTGTATCCAGCCCACTCAGTTCTGGTATGTCACCCACCATGCATACTTTCTTCTCCTGGCCCAAAATATATGTTCAAGGGCCTTAGGATCATAGAATCATTCAGGTTGG